>NC_090646.1:450970181-451271393 GCF_040937935.1 Hyperolius riggenbachi
CATAGACTTGGACTTGTTGGTCTGAGTATCATTCTTTACTTAATCTTTATAAGAAGGACTCATGAAAAAAAATAAGGTAGGCATGCATACGTTTCAGCAGGATGCAGGCATTGGCTTCTGTCACAGGCTATGCTTATTTAACCCTTAATGATTGATGATTGATTGTTAGGGAGATATTTCAGGTAATGAGCACTGTACAGACACAGTGCTCGCTTTCAGCATGTCCTAGTCAATAAAGAGGGAAGACAAATCACTAATTTGTTGTTCATCATTTAACAATCCACCATGGTAGATTTCAAACGACATTGGGAGGCAGCTGCACACATTCTAGAATCTTGGACGAGATGGCCTAGAACAATTGTCTCATGCGAGTTTTCACTAGCCTGTGTATGAGGTTTTGGTCTGCAATGGAAAAATCACGATAGCCGCTGGACAGTAATATTTGCAGCATAATCCTAAACCATGAAATAGATTTGTTGCAGATACAGTGAGAGCTATTACCACACAATACTGGATGTGTATTTATGGGGCATATTCACCAAGCTGCGGTAAAATGGAAGTGCGTAAGCAGTCCATGGCAATTATACCAATACTTACGCCACTAAAGTAACTTATGAGGCGCAATTAGTGGGACCTGCGTTACCTAGGCATTACTAATGGAATGCTTGTTATACTAGTCCATGTGGATTACCAAACACTTTTCTATTCTTATCCCTTTTTTTTACATATTTACATTTTGCATCTTTTTGGTTGCTAACAATCTGTGTACTATATGCAGTGGCATAGCTAAGGAGCTGTGGGCACCGATGCAAGTTTTACAATGGGGCCCCCCCCCCAAGCACTCTATACATAACAATTGATACGGCGCACCAAAACCTGCCAATGGCAACTACAGTGTCAGAGGTGCAAGAAGGGGATGGGGAGCAGCTTGTTAATGATTACCACTATTCAAAGTATCTATAGAAGTGATTATTATAAGCACAGGACCAATAGAGAGCTAATACTGCTGTTGTGGGAGGGCCCTTCGGGGCCCCTCTGGCCCAAGGGCCCCAATGCGGTCGCTACCTCTGCACCCCCTATTGCTACGCCCCTGATTATATGCAATAAGACCTTTTTTTTAATTGGCCACTTTAGAGGAGGGCAATTTAATTGTAGCAGGATTCACTGCATGGACTGGGGAGTCTTTTGTAATGTATCTATTTTTTGTGTAATTAAAAATATTGGAATCTTAGGGATAATCTAACATTCTGGGAGCCATACTTCTTTGTTGTATACAGTAATAGTTTGTAGACCTGACATTGTTATTTGAGGCTCCATGTGACCTCCATGTGGTCTTTGTGACTGTGTAAGTACATGGAAAAGAAAACAAAGGAAAGAAAAGCAATGAAGAAAAAGAAAGAAACCCATATAGGAATTATATAGAAACATCAATTAAACAGCAAAACTTCAGCACTCGCACTGCTTGAGCTTACCTTTAAAGCGCAAAGAGAGATCAAAGTCCAGAATTCAACAGCATGTAGTAACCAGTGATGTGTACTACAAGATCAACAAAAATCCCCTCTCACCAACAGCATGCATGCAGCTTGGTGGACTCTTTCAATTGTGTGTGGAGTGTAATATAACCCTGGTCAGTGGGGGAGGGCACACAAAAAACATCTCTTTTAGCCAGGGCCGTGCAGAGGGTCCTTAAGTGGGGGGTGCTCAAATTTAAAAAAGGGGCCTGGCAATGCCTTCCCCCACATGCCCCCCCCCCTCCTTGTTTCTGGGTAGGGGGGTATTGATTGTCATGCTGCTGAATGCAGATGATGGGTGCCATGTGGGTTCTGGGTGTAATTACTGAGTGTCATGTGGGTTCTGACTATGGATGTGTATCGAGTGCTATGTGGGTATTGATTGCAAGTACTTAGTGCCATGTGAGTTCTGGGTGTCAGTGCTGAGTGTCATGTGGGTTCTGGCTATGGTTGGGTATTGAGTGTCATGCGGGTGTTGATTGCAAATACTTAGTGCCATGTAAGATCTGGGTGCATGTACTCAATGTCATGTGGGTGCTGGGTACAGAGACTGGATGCGACATGGGTGCGAATACTTGGCGCCATGCCTGTACTGGGGTGCTGGCTATGGGTGGGCTTTGGGCATCACATGGGTTTTGAATGCAGGTACTGTGGGTGCAGGTACGGGTTAAGTGGGTGCTTGGTGCAGATAGTGGGGGCCATGTAGAAGCTGTGTGCAGGTGTGAGTACTGGGTGCAATGTCAGGCCTGGGTGTAGATACTTGGTGTCATGTGAGTGTGAGTACTGGGTGCCAGCTATGAGGGGAAGGGGTGGCTGATGAGAAAAGTAGATGTCAGTGTGGGTGCTGCAGGAAGAGGCAGGGCCGTGCAGAGGATCCTCAAGGGTGTGGTGCTCAAATTTGAAATCGATAAATCGTGCTAAATTGTGTATGTAATACCCCCTCTCCAGAAAGCATAAGGCAGTCTTACCCCCCCCCCCACCCCCCCCCACACACACACACACACACACACACACCTTTATAGCAGTATCAGGCAGACTTTGTGTCTCCTTCCAACTCTTTTGGTGCTACCACCCTCAAATCAGCAGTGATAGGTGCCCACTGTTAGTGGGTTAGAGTGGGCACAGTGGAGCCCAATGTAGAGGCACAGACTCACCTTTCATTACTGGGACCTCTGTCCCTCTTGATCAGCACCCAAGCCTCTTTTCAGGCAAAGAAAGGGTTACCAATATGCAGTGTTTGCTAAGCATTAGTAGATGCAAATCTGCAGTAAGTGGGTCCCAAGGTCCAGTTTGTATTGGGTGTTTATTTGCAGTGGGTGCTATGCAGTATTGGGTGCTGAATGAGTAGCAGATGGTGATAAACAATAGTGGGTGCCATGTGAGTGCTAATTGGTACAGGGAGCCATGTGAGTGTTGGACATGAGTGAGTAGGGAGTGCCATGTGTGGCCTGGATGTGTGCCATGGAAGAGTACTGAGTCTCATATGGGTTCGGACCAAGTATGGGTACTGGGTGCTATATGGGTAGAGATGGGCCGAACCTCCGATTTTAGGTTCGCGAACCGGGTTCGCGAACTTCCGCGGAAGGTTCGGTTCGCGTTAAAGTTCGTGAACCGCAATAGACTTCAATGGGGATGCGAACTTTGAAAAAAAAAAATAATTATGCTGGCCACAAAAGTGATGGAAAAGATGTTTCAAGGGGTCTAACACCTGGAGGGGGGCATGGCGGAGTGGGATACACGCCAAAAGTCCCGGGGAAAAATCTGGATTTGACGCAAAGCAGCGTTTTAAGGGCAGAAATCATATTGAATGCTAAATGACAGGCCTAAAGTGCTTTAAAACATCTTGCATGCAGTGGCGGCTCCAGGAAATTTTTTTAGGGGGTGCTATGCAGGTGCTGGACCAATTTCCGGGGGAGCGCGCCGCGCCAAAAATGGGTGTGGCTACAACCTGCGGCGCGCAAAGCGCGCCGCGGCGAAAAAAATGGGCGTGGTCATGACCGGATGAGGGCGGGGCTAACTGTAATTTAAAGTGAACCCAGGGTGAGAGTGATATGGTGGCTGCCATATTTATTTCCTTTTAAACAATACTAGTTGCCTGGCAGCCCTGCTGATCTATTTGGCTGTAGTAGTGAACTGAATTACACCAGAAACAAGCCATGCAGCTAATCTTGTCAGTTCTGACAATATTGTCAGAAACCCCTGACCTGCTGCATGCTTGTTCAGGGTCTATGGTTGAAAGAATAAGAGGCAGAGGACCAGCACGGCAGCCAGGCAACTGGTATTGCTTAAAGGGAGATAAATATGGCAGCCTCAATATTATTCTCACCTCGGGTTCCCTTTAAAAGTGCAACGCAAAGACAGAGGGCCCAAGTTTTGGTGACCCTTTTCCCAGAAAATTCACATAATTGTGCAGGTTTTCTCAAGAAAATACACGTAATGTGAGCAGATTTTAACAAAAAACACGTCCAATGACCCCAATATGCACAATCGTTATCAGATATGGCCCCAATATGCACAATCGTTATCAGATATGGCCCCAATATGCACAATCGTTATCAGATATGGCCCCAATATGCACAATCGTTATCAGATATGGCCCCAATATGCACAATCGTTATCAGATATGGCCCCAATATGCACAATCGTTATCAGATATAGCCCCAATATGCACAATCGTTATCAGATATGACCCCAATATGCACAATCGGTAGCAGATATGGCCCCAATATGCACAATCGTTATCAGATATGGCCCCAATATGCACAATCGTTATCAGATATGGCCCCAATATGCACAATCGTTATCAGATATGGCCCCAATATGCACAATCGTTATCAGATATGGCCCCAATATGCACAATCGTTATCAGATATAGCCCCAATATGCACAATCGGTAGCAGATATGACCCCAATATGCACAATCGTTATCAGATATGGCCCCAATATGCACAATCGGTAGCAGATATGACCCCAATATGCACAATCGTTATCAGATATGGCCCCAATATGCACAATCGGTAGCAGATATGGTCCCAATATGCACAATCGGTAGCAGATATGACCCCAATATGCACAATCCGTAGCAGAAATGACCCCAATATGCACAATCGTTATCAGATATGGCCCCAATATGCACAATCGGTAGCAGATATGGCCCCAATATGCACAATCGGTAGCAGATATGACCCCAATATGCACAATCGGTAGCAGATATGGTCCCAATATGCACAATCGGTAGCAGATATGGTCCCAATATGCACAATCGGTGGCAGATATGGTCCCAATATGCACAATCGGTGGCAGATATGACCCCAATATGCACAATCGGTAGCAGATATGACCCCAATATGCACAATCGGTAGCAGATATGACCCCAATATGCACAATCGGTAGCAGATATGACCCCAATATGCACAATCGGTAGCAGATATGACCCCAATATGCACAATCGGTAGCAGATATGACCCCAATATGCACAATCGGTAGCAGATATGACCCCAATATGCACAATCGGTAGCAGATATGACCCCAATATGCACAATCGGTAGCAGATATGACCCCAATATGCACAATCGGTAGCAGATATGGTCCCAATATGCACAATCGGTAGCAGATATGGTCCCAATATGCACAATCGGTAGCAGATATGGTCCCAATATGCACAATCGGTGGCAGATATGGTCCCAATATGCACAATCGGTGGCAGATATGGTCCCAATATGCACAATCGGTGGCAGATATGGTCCCAATATGCACAATCGGTGGCAGATATGGTCCCAATATGCACAATCGGTAGCAGATATGGTCCCAATATGCACAATCGGTAGCAGATATGACCCCAATATGCACAATCGGTAGCAGATATGACCCCAATATGCACAATCGGTAGCAGATATGACCCCAATATGCACAATCGGTAGCAGATATGACCCCAATATGCACAATCGGTAGCAGATATGACCCCAATATGCACAATCGGTAGCAGATATGACCCCAATATGCACAATCGGTAGCAGATATGACCCCAATATGCACAATCGGTAGCAGATATGACCCCAATATGCACAATCGGTAGCAGAAATGACCCCAATATGCACAATCGGTAGCAGAAATGACCCCAATATGCACAATCGGTAGCAGAAATGACCCCAATATGCACAATCGGTAGCAGAAATGACCCCAACATGCACAATCCGTAGCAGATATCGCCCCAATATGCACAATCCGTAGCAGATATGACCCCAATATGCACAATCCGTAGCAGATATGACCCCAATATGCACAATCCGTAGCAGATATGACCCCAATATGCACAATCAGCATCACCTGAAAAAGAAAAGAAAAACCCATTTACTCACCTACAGCCAGAAGACCTTCTTTCCCGACCTCCTGTCCCGAGTCCCGACCTCATTGTGGCGCGCAGGGCCCGCGCGCCCACGATCCTCTTCCTTCCCGACGTCACGACGAGACTTCCTGCCTGCATGCAGAGAGCAGGGCTACGGGAAAATGGCCGCCCGAAATCTGCAGAACAGGGCTCCGGGCGGCCATCTTACCGTAGCCCTGCCTGCTGCTCCGTGCTGCCGGTGTGTGAACTGACTTGGCGTCTTTTAGACGCCTGAAGTCAGTTCACTCCAGGGGGTGCTTTGGGGGTGCTTGGACAATTGTAGGGGGTGCTCGAGCACCCCCAAGCACCCCCCTGGCGCCGCCCCTGCTTGCATGTGTATACATCAATCAGGTAGTGTAATTAAGGTACTGCTTCACACTGACACACCAAACTGTTCACTGAACAGAACAGGTATGCAGTGGCGGGTTCACTAAACAGGTATACAGTGGCGGGTCCACTGAACAGAACAGGTATGCAGTGGCGGGTCCACTGAACAGAACAGGTATGCAGTGGTGGGTTCACAGAACAGGTATGCAGTGGTGGGTTCACAGAACAGGTATGCAGTGGCAGGATCACTGAACAGGTATGCAGTGGTGGGTGGGTTCACAGAACAGGTATGCAGTGGCAGGATCACTGAACAGGTATGCAGTGGTGGGTGGGTTCACAGAACAGGTATGCAGTGGTGGGTTCACAGAACAGGTATGCAGTGGCAGGATCACTGAACAGGTATGCAGTGGTGGGTGGGTTCACAGAACAGGTATGCAGTGGCAGGATCACAGAACAGGTATGCAGTGGTGGGTTCACAGAACAGGTATGCAGTGGCAGGATCACTGAACAGGTATGCAGTGGTGGGTGGGTTCACAGAACAGGAATGCAGTGGCAGGATCACTGAACAGGTATGCAGTGGTGGGTGGGTTCACAGAACAGGCATGCAGTGGCAGGATCACTGAACAGGTATGCAGCCAGGAAAAGCTAAGCCTAACTAATCTTTCCCTATGAGAGACAGACAGCAGCTCGCCCTACTCTCTCTAATGCAGGCACACGAGTGGCCGTAATGGCCGCCGCTGCCTGCCTTATATAAGGGGGGTGGGGCTCCAGGGGCTAGTGTAGCCTAATTGGCTACACTGGGCCTGCTGACTGTGATGTAGAGGGTCAAAGTTGACCCTCATAGTGCATTGTGGGGCGAACCGAACTTCCGGAAACGTTCGCCTGCGGGAGGCGAACGCGAACCACCGAAGTTCGCCGGGAACCGTTCGCCGGCGAACCGTTCGGCCCATCTCTATATATGGGTGCTGGCCATGGACGGGTACTAGGTGCATATAATGGCTTTGGAACTTGGTGGCGTGTGAGTACTGTGCCATGTGGTTGTTGATTATGGGGGTATGTGGGTCTTTGGTGCAAATACGGAGTGCCAAGTGGGTACTGGGAGTGAATACATGGTGACATATGGGTGATGGGTGCTGGCTAGGGGTATTTGTTGTCATGTGGGTGCTAAAGGCAGATGCTGGGTGCCATGTGAGTTCTGGGTGCTGGAACAGGGTGTCATGTGGATTCTGGCAGTATGGGTGTGTATCAACCATCATGTAGGTGTTGATTGCTGGTACTCAGTCCCTTGTGAGTTCTGGGTGCAAGTACTGGATGTCATATGTGAATGCTTGGTGTGGGTGCTGGGCACCAAGTGGAGGCTTAGTGCAACTGGAACTACTGCAGATGAAACATGTGGGTGTTGGGTGCAGGTACTGGGTATCACATAGGTGCAAATACTTGGTGCCATGCCTGCACTGGGTGCTAGCTCTGGGTGGGCATTGTGTGTCACGTGGGTTCTGAGTGCAGGTACTTCGGGTGCTAGTACTGGTTATGTGAGTGGGTGCCATGTGGAGGCTGTGTGCAGGTGTGAGTAGTGAGTGACATGTCAGAGCTGGGTGCAAGTACTGTGCCATGTAGGTGTGAGTACTGGGTGCCCGCTATAGGGTGAAGGGGTGCAGGTATTGGGTGTCTTGTGGCTGTTTGATGCAAGTACTAAGTGCCATATTGAGGCTGGATGTGAGTATTGGGTGCAGGGTGCTTGGTGTAAGTTCTGGGTGCTTGATATAGTGGGGGTTACTAGTTGAGTGTAATGTGGGTGCTGAATATTGGTGGGATTGCTGTGGGTGCAAGTGGTGGGAGATCACTGTGGGTACTGCTATGAATGGCATAGTTGCTGCTAGGGGAGGTAGAGGTCAGTGTGTTTGATGGGGGAAGGGTAGGTCACTGTGTGTGCTGGGGAGAGAAGTAACTGTGGGTGCTGTGAAAGGTAGAGGTCAGTATGGTGCTGGAGGAAAGGGAGGTCACTGTGAGTCCTTTGTGGGAGATCACTTTGGGTCTCGGGAGGTAAAGGTCATTGTGGGTGCAGGGTATGGATGGTGTAATGGTTAAGGGCTCTGCCTCTGACACAGGAGACCAGGGTTTGAATCTCAGCTCTGCCTGTTCAGTGAGCCAGCACCTATTCAGTAGGAGACCTTAGGCAAGTTTCCCTAACACTGCTACTGCCTATAGAGCCCTAGTGGCTGCAGCTCTGGTGCTTTGAGTCTGGCAGGAGAAAAGCGTGATATAAATGTTATTTGTCTTGTCTTGTCTTGTCACTATGGGTGCTGCCATGAATGGCATAGTTGCTGCTAAGGGAGGTAGAGGTCAGTGTGGGTGCTGGGGGAAGGGTAGGCCACTGTGGGTGCTCGGTGCTGGGAGAAGTCAGTGTGGTTACTGGAGGAGGGAGTGGTTGCTGGGTGTTGGGACAGACCACTGTGGGCGCTGGCAATAAGAGGTCACTGTAGGTGCTGCTTTTGGGATGGGAGGTCCCTGTGGGTGCTACAGGGGACAGGAGGGTAGCCACTGGGTGAGGGAAAAATCACTGTGGGTGCTGGGGGAGGCAGGATCACTGCTAGAGCTGGGGAGGGAGAGGTCACTGTGGGTGCTAGGTGGAGGGAGAGGTCACTGTGGGTGCAGGGGGGGGAGAGGTCACTGTGGGTGCTAGGTAGAGAGAAAGGTCACTGTGGGTGCTAGGTAGAGGGAGAGGTCACTGTGAGTGCTGGGAGAGGTCACTATGGGTCCTAGGTGGAGGGAGAGGTCACTGTGGGTGCTGGGAGAGGGAGAGGTCACTATGTGTCCTAGGTGGAGGGAGAGGTCACTGTGGGTGCTAGGTGGAGGGAGAGGTCACTGTGGGTACTGGGGAGAGAGAGGTCACTATGGGTCCTAGGTGGAGGGAGAGGTCACTGTGGGTGCTAGGTGGAGGGAGAGGTCACTGTGGGTGCTAGATGGAGGGAAAGGTCACTGTGGGTGCTGGGTAAGTGAGAGGTCACTGTGGGTGCTAGGTGGAGGGAGAGGTCACTGTGGGTTCTAGGTGAAGGGAGATGTCACTGTGGGTACTGGGGAGGGAGAGGTCAGTATGGGTCCTAGGTGGAGGGAGAGGTCATTGTGGGTGCTAGGTGGATGGAGAGGTCACTGTGGGTGCTAGGGGAGGGAGTGGTCACTGGGTACTAGGTGGAGGGAGAGGTCACTATGGGTGCTGGGGGAGGTAGAAGTCAGTATGGGTCCTAGGTGGAGGGATAGGTCAGTATGCCACACTAGGATTCCTGCCTGGGCCTCTTCACTTGAAAGTGTCCCAGACGGGGGTGGGGCTTCCTGAGGGTGGGCGGGACTTATCGTGGTCGGGGCGGAGCTTATTTTGCGCGGCGAGAGGGGCATTTTTTTGAAGGTTTTAAAAAGGGGGGTGCCTGGGCACCCAGAGCACCCCCCTGTGCACGTGCCTGCTTTTAGCACCTAGTGGCTGCTTTGTCCTTATAACAAATTCAGTAGGTTGTAAATATTTGTTGTTGACCTGATTACATTCCTCTAATTAATCAATCCCAGAGTTGGTTAAATGTAAGTAAAACATGTTAAAAGCGAAGCATACACTGTTTGGTTATGGCCTGATAGGCCAAGACGATCAATCCTTTTCCAGTCTTAAATCAATTGCATGGTGATGATGCTTACACAAATACTCAGATTTCAGCAGAATTGTATAGTGTGTAAATTGAACCATTGAATTACAACTAGGAAATGAGAATTGTGACTATAGCGGCACTCAGTTATTTGGGCGTCGCCAAATTTGGGCGCCCGGAAATTGCTTACAAAAGGCATGTCTTAACTGCCAGTAACGGAACTCCTGATTAGAAGGAACATGATATGTAGATACCAAGGAAGCAAAAGGGACAACCTGACCATTAGAAGTAATCTTTTCGAGAAACACTACACCCCTAGATAATTGTTAAAGTAAATTTGAAGTGAAATTAAACACAAAAAAAGCAGATACTTACCTAAGGAGAGGGAGGGCTCTGGGTCCTATACAGCCTTACCGTCCTCTGGACGGTCCCCTCGTTCCCCCACAGGTTTCTCCGTTTAAATCTCCCACCACAGGAGACTTCGGAAGTTTTCGGGAGCCTGAGACCTCCCAAAGACGGGCGGCTGAGCGGCTCTGTACTTGCGCGCGCACAAGTGCTCGAGAGGGCGCATGCGCAATACGAAGCGGCCTGTCTTCGGGAGTCTGAATGCTTCTGAAGATTTCCGAAGTGTAAGTGAAGCAGAAGAGAGCAGTCTCTGACTGATCGGGAAGCGTATGGGGAAACGTGGGGACTATTAGGAGAAAGGGAGCCTTCCCTCTCCTTAGGTAAGTATCTGTTTTCTGTGTTTAATTTCACTTCAGACTCCCTTTAAGACATATTTGTTTTACTTATAAAACAAAAGGCACTGCAGAGCATCCATTTAGCCTGCTAAAAATTCAATTTATTTAATTATTAGTTACATTTACACAAAAACTTTTAGTGGGATGTTTGATCTTGAAGCCCTTCGTCTAGTTATGTTGTTTCCCTCCAACCTATGTACTGGAGTTTCCATATTTAAAAGCTAGCAGAACTTTCTGATTAAATAACTTCTAAATTTAATGAAATTTACTTTGGCGAGATTGTGTTAATACTACTCATAGAAAAAAGCCGGTGTAATTCAAACACATCACACAAAACGGCAGTAACTCAGTGACACTTTCCCAAACATTAATTTCAGGGCAGAACAAGGTGATGTAAGAGTTAAGGAAACAAAGACAGGCCAGTAATCCTGAGCTGGAGGCCAGTATCACAAAAAAACTCAACAACAAAAAGTTTAACCTCTGCACTCAGGTAAGCAGGTATGAAACACATCCAGACACTCAGAAACACAAACATGCTAAAAGTGAAACTATTGGCTTTCATTAAATCTATCTGGCAGCTTCCTAGATAAAAATGCTATTATGAAATTTATGGTGGCTAAAAATCCGATGTAACCAAGCATACAATAGAAGAATATGTTGGAGCCTTCATTGCAATCAGCAACACAGGAGTTTCTGAGTACATTCAGAAGATGCACACCATGGAAAATGTGGTCCATGAGAGTGTGACTGAGGCTGCTGCCAGGCAGATGCCCATGGTTTCCCCATAGGACAAGAAGTCGATCATCTTTTGGAGACAGCTATCCTGCTTCTTGCTGAGTCATCTGTCTTCAGGGGAATTCAAACAAAAGGCGAAATCTGAAATGACATACAGTACATAAAAAAAGGGTCAAAGGGTACCAAAGGGTTTCTGTTAGTGTAATAAATCTGAAAACTCTACTTTGTTAACCAAAACTGACATAAAAATTTGGCTAGAGATGGGTTTCAGATGTGTTCACTTTAAAGGGAACCAGAGAAGAACGAGGATGAAAAATGGAAAAAGATTTTATACATACCTGGGGCTTCCTCCCGCCCCATCAGCCTGGATCACTCCCACGCCGCTGTCCTCCGCTGCCTCAATCGCCGGTACCGGGTCCCGTCACTTCCGCCGGACAAGGTCAGTTGTACGCATCCACAGGGACTCCCTCCAGCTCGCCTCCACAGTACGGAGGGATCACACTGCGCTTGCGTCGACTAGCCGAAATGGCGGGACCCGGTACAGGCGGATAGAGGCAGAGGAGAAAGGCGGCATGGGAGCGATCCAGGCTGATAGGGCTGGAGCAAGCCCCAGGTATGTATACATCTATTGTTTTAATCGCCTCTGGTTCTCTTTAAAGGATATGTCCAAACTAATTAAATAATAAAAATCCACTTACCTGGGGCTTCCTCCAGCCCCTGGCAGCCGCCTTGTGCCTTCGCCGCAGCTCTGGTGGCTCCCGGTCTCCACTCCTGCAGATGCCGACCTTGCCAGGTCGCCTTCTTTTGCGCTCCACCGTGCGGCTCATGTGGTCGCGCTGACGTCATCAGAACCGTTCTGCGCAGGCGCAGTAGTTCTGATCTTTAAAATATATCAAAGCGCAATAGCATAGATATAAGTGGATTGCACGTTCCCACAGAGTGCGCTATTATTGAACAACAACCATGTTCTCAATGAACCCAAAAAACTAATTAATATCAAAGCTGAATATTTTTGAAAGTAGTTTTTAGTTTGTTTTTAGTTTTAACTATTTTAGGGGGATATCTGTGTGTGCAGGTGACTATTACTGTGCATAATTATTAGGCAACTTAACAAAAAACAAATATATACCAATTTCAATTATTTATTTTTACCAGTGAAACCAATATAACATCTCAACATTCACAAATATACATTTCTGACATTCAAAAACAAAACAAAAACAAATCAGTGACCAATATAGCCACCTTTCTTTGCAAGGGCACTCAAAAGCCTGCCTTCCATGGATTCTGTCAGTGTTTTGATCTGTTCACCATCAACATTGCGTGCAGCAACAACCACAGCCTCCTAGACACTGTTCAGAGAGGTGTACTGTTTTCCCTCCTTGTAAATCTCACATTTTATGATGGACCACAGGTTCTCAATGGGGTTCAGATCAGGTGAACAAGGAGACCATGTCAATAGTTTTTCTTCTTTTATACCCTTTATTGCCAGCCACGCTGTAGAGTACTTGGACGCGTGTGATGGAGCATTGTCCTGCATGAAAATCATGTTTTTCTTGAAGGATGCAGACTTCTTCCTGTACCACTGCTTGAAGAAGGTGTCTTCCAGAAACTGGCAGTAGGACTGGGAGTTGAGCTTGACTCCATCCTCAACCCGAAAAGGCCCCACAAGCTCATCTTTGATGATACCAGCCCAAACCAGTACTCCACCTCCACCTTGCTGGCGTCTGAGTCGGAACTGGAGCTCTCTGCACTTTACCAATCCAGCCACGGGCCCATCCATCTGGCCCATCAAGACTCACTCTCATTTCATCAGTCCATAAAACCTTAGAAAAATCAGTCTTGAGATATTTCTTGGCCCAGTATTGACGTTTCAGCTTGTGTGTCTTGTTCAGTGGTGGTCGTCTTTCAGCCTTTCTTACCTTGGCCATGTCTCTGAGTATTGCACACCTTGTGCTTTTGGGCACTCCAGTGATGTTGCATCTCTGAAATATGGCCAAACTGGTGGCAAGTGGCATCTTGGCAGATGCACGCTTGACTTTTCTCAGTTCATGGGCAGTTATTTTGCGCCTTGGTTTTTCCACATGCTTCTTGCGACCCTGTTGACTATTTTGAATGAAACGCTTGATTGTTCGATGATCACGCTTCAGAAGCTTTGCAATTTTAAGAGTGCTGCATCCCTCTGCAAGATATCTCACTATTTTTTACTTTTCTGAGCCTGTCAAGTCCTTCTTTTGACCCATTTTGCCAAAGGAAAGGAAGTTGCCTAATAATTATGCACACCTGATATAGGGTGTTGATGTCATTAGACCACACCCCTTCTCATTACAGAGATGCACATCACCTAAAATGCTTAATTGGTAGTAGGCTTTCGAGCCTATACAGCTTGGAATAAGACAACATGCATAAAGAGGATGATGTGGTCAAAATACTCATTCGCCTAATAATTCTGCACTCCCTCTATACTGGCACATATACCCCTGGCTACATATACTGGGCACATATGCCCCTGGCTACATATACTGGGCACATATACCTCTGGCTACATATACTGGCCACATACACCCCTGACTACATATACTGGGCACATATACACCTGCCTACATATACTGGCCACATATACACCTGGCTACATATACTGGGCACATATACCTCTGGCTACATATACTGGGCACATATACCCCTGACTACATATACTGGGCACATATACACCTGCCTACATATACTGGCCACATATACACCTGCCTACATATACTGGGGACATATACCTCTGGCTACATATACTGGGCACATATATCCCTGGCTACATATACTGGGGACAACTAGCTGTTTGTCATTATGTGCATTTACTGGTGAAAAGCTGTCTCTTATCATGTGCATTTACTGGTGAAAAGCTGTCTCTTATTATGTGCATTTACTGGTGAAAAGCTGTCTCTTATTATGTGCATTTACTGGTGAAAAGCTGTCTCTTATTATGTGCATTTACTGGTGAAAAGCTGTCTCTTATTATGTGCATTTGCTGGTGAAAAGAGGTCTCTTATTATGTGCATTTACTGGTGAAAAGAGGTATCTTATTATGTGCATTTACTGGTGAAAAGAGGTGTCTTATTATGTGCATTTACTGGTGAAAAGAAGTCTCTTATTATGTGCATTCACTGGTGAAAGGCTGTCTCTTAAGTACATTTACCGGTGATAAGCTGTCTCTTATGTGCATTTACTGGTAAAAAGCTGTCTCTTATTTTGTGCATTTACTGGTGAAAAGAGGTGTCTTATTATCTGCATTACTGGTGAAAAGAGGTATCTTATTATGTGCATTTACTGGTGAAAATAAGTCTCTTATTATGTACATTTACTGGTGAAAAGCTGTCTCTTATTATGTGCATTTACTGGTGAAAAGCTGTCTCTTATGGGCATTTACTGGGGAAACGCTGTCTGTCATTACGTGCATTTACTGGTGAAATGCTATCTGTCATTACCTGCATTTACTGGTGAAACACTGTCTCTTATGTGCATTTAGTGGGGAAACGCTGTCTCTCATTACATGCATTTAGTCTACGTGTCACGGAGATCTGAACGTTTGGTTTGATGTGTCATGACTCCAAAAAGGTTGGGAACCACTGCATTACACTATCCAGCCAGAAGAAGTCGGCATCTGCAGTGGAGGAGACCGGGAACCTTTGGAGCTGCGGCGAGGGCACAAGGCGGCTGCCTGGGGCTGGAGGAAACCCCAGGTAAGTGGATTTTTATTTTTTAAGTAGCTTGGATGTTTATTTTAAGGTAAGTTACATGCACACCTTTAATATTTGATCTGGGAGCAATCTTAACCACTTGAGGACCCATCCTTTACCCCTCCTTAAGGACCAGCGCTGTTTGTTGGGATCTGTGCTGAGTGGGCTCTGCAGCCCCCAGCACAGATCAGCGGGCACGCAGAGCGATCAGATCGCCCCCCTTTTTTTCCCCCTATGGGGATGATGTGCAGGGGGGGTCTGATCGCTCCTGCCTGCAGCCATGTTGCGGGGGGGGGCACCTCAAAGACACCCTCCGCGGCGAAATTCCCCCCCTTCCTCTCCTACCTGTCATGCCCAGTGATCCGGGCTGCACAGGACGCTATCCGTCCTGTGCAGCCAGTGACAGGACGTCCCCTGCCACATGGCGGCGATCCCCGGCCGCTGATTGGCCGGGGATCGCCAATCTGCCTTACGGCGCTGCTGCGCAGCAGTGCCGTACAATGTAAACAAAGCGGATTATTTCCGCTTGTGTTTACATTTAGCCTGCGAGCCGCCATCGGCGGCCCGCAGGCTATTCACGGAGCCCCCCGCCGTGAATTGACAGGAAGCAGCCGCTCGCGCGAGCGGCTGCTTCCTGATTAATCAGCCTGCAGCTGGCGACGCAGTACTGCGTCGCTGGTCCTGCAGCTGCCACTTTGCCGACGCACGGTATAAGCGTGCGGTCGGCAAGTGGTTAAAGGACCATTAAATTGTAAAATGTAAAATACATGTAAACACATACAAATAAGAAGTATGTTTCTTGCAGAGTAAAATGAGCCATAAATTACTTTTCTCCTATTTTTCTATCACTTACAGTAGGCAGTAGAAATCTGACAGAACCGACAGGTTTTGGAATAGTCCATCTCTTCATGGGGAATTCCCCATATGGCTTTTATTATTTCTAAAGAGACAATGCCTGAAAAGGATTTATATAAAGATGCGGACTGCCCCCCTACCTGTTTGCACACTTTTTTGGCAGCTGGGCGGAGCAACTGCCATTCATTAAATGCTATTGAAAATTAAGAAAACCATGAGAATCCCCCATAAGGAGCTGGGCTAGTCCAAAACCTGTTGGTTCTGTCAGTTTTCTACTACTTACTGTAAGATAGGAGAAAAGTAATTTATGTCTCATTTTACTCTGGAAAAAAGTACTTCTTATTTGTATGAGTTTATGTTATTTTAAATTTTTATGGGGAATTCCCCACATGGCTTTTATTATTTCTAAACCTGAAAAGCCTACTGACATTTAAATCCCTGAATAATCTGGGCCCTGGATACATGAAAGATATGTTGCAGCTGCGTAGCAATCCACGCATTCTCAGATCCACAGGTTCTAATAATCTAGTCATACCCAGAGTCCACTTGGAAACTTTTGGTCCCAGAGCCTTCTGTCATGCTGCCCCTACGTTTTGGAACTCCTTACCTCAACAGATCAGGACAGCTCCATGGATAAATCCTGGATAAATCTAGACTGAAAACTCACCTGTTCAGTTTGGCATTTGCAGAAATATAACTTTTGTTGTGTGAATACTTCATCCTACTACAAATTACTGAATCTGAGAGAGCCTAAGCGCTTTGAGTCCTATGGGAGAAAAGCGCTATAGAAATGTTATTGTATATTGTATAAAGATGCAGACCGCCCCTCTACCTGTTTGCACACTTTTTTGGCAGCTGGGCGGAGCAACTGCCATTCACTAAATGCTATTGAAAATAAAGAAAACCCTGAAAATCCACATAAGGAGCTGAGCTAGTCCAAAACCTGTTGGTTCTGTCAGATTTCTACTACTTACTGTAAGATAGGAGAAAAGTAATACATGTCTCATTTTACTCTGGAAAAAAGTACTTCTACTACTACTTATCTGTATGATTTTATGTTATTTTAAATTTTTACAATTTTCACTATAGTGGTCCTTTAAGAGATGAGTTGCGTTTTTTTGGTGTATGTAACCACTTAAGGACCACAGTGTTAAACCCCTCTAGTGACCAGGCCATTTTTTTTACCAATTAGGCCACTGCAGCTTTAAGACCTTGCTGCAGGGCCATACAGCTCAGCACACAAGTGATTCCCCCTTCCCTGTTTTTTCTCCCCACCAACAGAGATTTTTGTTGGTGGGGTCTGATCCCTGCCAACGTGCTTATTTATTTTTTTATTTATTTGCTTTTGTTTTTTTCAATAAATTACTGTATTTGTTTTTTTTTTTTATTGTATAATATCCTCGCCCTCCTCCCGGCAGCCAATCAGTGCGATCAGCTGTCATAAGCTTTATCCAATGACAGCGTATCGCCTTTGTGCCTCTGGAGGGGACAGCCAAGTGCTCTGTCATTCATGCGGAGATGCATGCGAATTGGCGTACACGATCTCATGCAATCCCCGCCAATACCACTTCACGCTGATTGGAGTGGTCCTGCGGCTGCCGCCACGTTTAAGCCAATTGACGTGGTGTGGTCGGCAACAGATTAACCACATAACGCCCGCCCACAGCCAATGGGCGGAAACAATGGCTGGGCCTAATCGACCGCCGTCAGCCGATCGGTGGAGGCTGCGGGGGGCGTGGTTATCCGGTGATCGCTCTGTCGCCGCCAATAGGCTCCGCCTACCCGACGCTCTAACCCGCCGGCCGTTCGGAAGCGCCGGCGGGTTGTTAACCCCTCGATCGCAAGTAAAGCGTATAATACGCTTTGTAATGTATACAAAGCGTATTATACAGGCTGCCTCCTGCCCTGGTGGTCTCAGTGATCGAGGGACCACCAGGGCAGGCTGCAGCCCCCCTAGTATGCACCCAAGCACACTGATCCTGCCCCCCCCCCCCCTGATCGCCCACAGCACCCATCAGACCCCCCCAGCCCACCCCTCAGACCACAGTTTGCACCCAATCACCCCCCTAATCACCCATCAATCACTCCCTGTCACTATCTGTCAACGCTATATTTCAGATCAGGTCCTAAACTTCCCCCTGGGGGCTCCTGATCACCCCCCACACCCTCAGATCCTCCCCAGACCCCCCCCCTGTGTATTGTATACATCTATCCTCCCCTGTACTCACCCACTGATCACCTGTCAATCACCTGTCAATCACCCATCAATCACCCCTTGTCACCACCTGTCACTGCCACCCATCAGATCAGACCCTAACCTGCCCCTTGCGGGCACCTGATCACCCGCCCACACCCTCAGATCGCCCGCACACCCGCTCTCAGATCACCTCCAACGTGCATTGTTTACATCTGTTCTCCCCTCTAAATCACCCACTGATAACCCATCAATCACCCCGTCACCACCTGTCACTGCTACCCATCAGATCAGACCCTAATGTGCCCCTCGGGCACCCAATTACCCGTCCACACCCTCAGAACGCCCTCAGACCCCCCCAGACCTCCCCCCCTGTGTACTCTATACATCCATTCTCCCCTGTAATCACCCACTGATCACCTGTCAATCACCGGTCAATCACCCATCAATCACCCCCTGTCACTGCCACCCATCAGATCAGACCCTAAACTGCCTCTTACGGGCATCTGATCACCCACTCACACCATCAGATTGCCCGCAGACCCACCCTCAGATCACCTCCAAAGTGCATTGATTACATCTGCTCTCCCTTCTAATCACCCACTGATCACCCATCAATCACCCCCTGTCACCACCTGTCACTGCTACCCATCAGATCAGACGCCTATCTGCCCCTTGGGCACTCAATCACTCGCCCACACCCTCAGAACGCCCTCAGACCCCAGCCCTGATCACCTCACCAGTGCATTGCATGCATCTATTCTCCCCTCTAATCACACCCTGATCACCTATCAATCACCCGTCACGCCCTGTCACCACCTGTCACTGCTACCCATCAGATCAGACCCTAAACTGCCCCCTGTGGGCACCCAAACACCCGCCCACATCCTCAGATCACCCTCAGACCCCGCCTGAACACCTCTCCAGTGCATTATTTACATCTCTTCTCCCCTCTAATCACTCACTGATCACCGATCAATCACCCATCAAACACCCCCTGTCACTGCTACCCATCAGATCAGTCCCTAATCTGCCCCTTGGGCACCCAATCACCCGCCCACACACTCAGAACGCCCTCAGACCCCAGCCCTGATCACCTCGCCAGTGCATTGCTTACATCTATTCCCCCTTCTAATCACACCTTGAGACTCTTATCAATCACCTCCTGTCACCACCTGTCACCCCCTAGCACACTTACCCATCAGATCAGGCCCTAATTTGCCCCGTGTGGGCTCCTGATCACTCGGCCAAACCCTCAGATCCTCCTCAGACCCCCTTCCGATAACCCCCCCAGTGCATAGATTGCATCTATTCTCCCCTCTAGACACCCATCAATTACCTCCTGTCTCCCCCCTAGCACTCCTATCCATCAGATCAGGCCCTAATCTGCCCCCTGCGGGCTTCTGATTACCCAGCCAAACCCTCACCCGCCCCACCGCAGTGACAGAATTTTGTTTCCTGATCACTGCTAGTCTCTACGACTTAATTGTGGCTGAGACCAACCGTTATGCCACACAATACGCAACCGCCAATCCAAGAAGCTACCATGCCCAGCCTTTTCGGTGGAAACCACTCCAAGTTTCTGAACGTAACATTTTTACCGGTTCCACAAAATGTTTTGATTTTGTTTTGATTTTGTTTCATAGAAGATTTAATTTTTTTGTGGAAAATGACACTTTGCGAAAAAAAAAGCTATAAAAATCAATTTCCGCTAACTTGTGACAAAAAATAAAATCTTCTATGAACTCACCATACTACTAACAGAATACCTTGGGGTGTCTTCTTTCTAAAATGGGGCCACTTGTGGGGTTCCTATACTGCCCTGGTATTTTAGGGGCCCTAAACCGTGAGTAGTCTAGAAACCAAATACCTCAAAATGACCTGTGAAATCCTAAAGGTACTCATAGGACGTTGGGCCCCGTAGCGCAGTTGGGGTGCAAAAAATTGCCACACATGTGGTATTTCCGTACTCAGGAGAAGTAGTATAATGTGTTTTGGTGTGTCTTTTTACACATACCCATACTGGGTAAGAGAAATATCTCTGTAAATGGACTATTGTGTGTAAAAAAAAAATTAAAAAATTGTCATTTACAGAGATATTTCTCTCACCCAGCATGGGTACATGTAAAAATACACCACAAAACACATTATACTACTTCTCCTGAGTATGGTGGTACCACATGTGTGGCACTTTTTTGCACCCTAACTGCGCTAAGGGGCCCAAAGTCCAATGAGTACATTTAGGATTTCACAGGTCATTTTGAGACATTTGGTTTCAAGACTACTCTTCAAGGTTTAGGGCCCCTAAAATGCCAGAGCAGTATAGGAATCCCACAAATGACCCCGTTTTAGAAAGAAGACACCCCAAAGTATTCTGTTAGGAGTATGGTGAGTTCATAGAAGATTTTATTTTTTGTCACAAGTTAGCGGAAAATGACACTGCGAAAAGAAAAAACAATAAAAATCAATTTCTGCTAACTTGTGACAAAAAATAAAATCTTCTATGAATTCACCATACTCCTAACAGAATACCTTGGGTGTCTTCTTTCTAAAATGGGGTCATTTGAGGGGTTCCTATACTGCCCTGGCATTTTAGGGACCCTAAACCGTGAGGAGTAGTCTAGAAACCAAATGCCTCAAAATGACCTGTGAATAGGACGTTGGGCCCCTTAGCACACCTAGGCTGCAAAAAAGTGCCACACATGTGGTATTGCTGTACTCGGGAGAAGTAGTATAATGTGTTTTGAAGTGTATTTTTACACATACCCATGCTGGGTGGGAGAAATATCTCTGTAAATGACAATTTTTTGATTTTTTTTATACACAATTGTTTATTTACAGAGATATTTCTCCCACCCAGCATGGGTATGTGTAAAAAGACACCCCAAAACACATTATACTACTTCTCCTGAGTACGGTAACACCACATGTGTGGCACTTTTTTGCAGCCTAACTGTGCTAAGGGGCCCAAAGTCCAATGAGCACCTTTAGGCTTTACAGGGGTGCTTACAATTTAGCAACCCCCGAAATGCCAGGACAGTAAACACACCCCACAAATGACCCCATTTTGGAAAGTAGACACTTCAAGATATTCAGAGAGGGGCATGGTGAGTCCGTGGCAGATTTCATTTTTTTTGTCATTTTGTCACAAGTTAGCGGATATGGAAACTTTTTTTTTTTCTCACAAAGTGTCCTTTTCTGCTAACTTGTGCCAAAAAATAAAATCTTCTATGAACTCACCATGCCTCTTAGTGAATACTTTGGGATGTCTTCTTTCCAAAATGGGGTCATTTGGTGGGTATTTATACTATCCTGGAATTCTAGCACCTCATGAAACATGACAGGTGTTCAGAGAAGTCAGAGATGCTTTAAAATGGGAAAATTCACTTTTTCAACCATAGTTTGTAAACGCTATAACTTTTACCCAAACCAATAAATATACACTGAATGTTTTTTTTTTTATCAAAGACATGTAGCACAATAAATTTGGACAAAAATGTATACAGAAACTTTACTTTATTTGACAAATTTTATCACAGAAAGTAAAAAAAAATCATTTTTTTAACAAAATTCATGTCTTTTTTGATGAATGTAATAAAAACTAAAAATCCCAGCAGCTATCAAATAGCACCAAAAGAAAGATGTATTAGTGACAACAAAAGGAGGTAAAATTCATTTAGATGGTAGGTTGTATGACCAAGCAATAAACTATTAAAGCTGCAGTGGTCTGAATGGAAAAAAAGGCTCGTGAAAAGACTGTGGTCCTTAAGTGGTTAAAGAGGAACTCCAGTGAAAATAATGTAATAAAAAGTGCTTTATTTTTACAATAATTATGTATAAATGATTTAGTCAGTGTTTGCCCATTGTAAAATCTTTCCTCTCCCTGATTTACATTCTGACATTTATCACATGGTGACATTTGTACTGCTGGCAGGTGATATCAGTGGAAGGAGAAGCTGCTCACTTTTTTGACAGTTGGAAACAGTTGTTATTTCCCACAATGCAACAAGGCTCCCACAGTGTGATGTCAGGACCAAGGTCCTGACATCACACTGTGGGAGCCTTAATTTCCCAGCCCACCTACCCTCCCCCTGCCAGCCAATCACCGTGATCGGCTGTCATAAGCATCAGCCTATGACAGATCACTCCTGTGGGTCCCAGGGGGCACAGCTGTCCCCAGTACAGCACTGCCATAGATCGCGCCGCTGTATCCTGTAAATAGACAGATGTTTTGCCGTCTAACAGTCTCCTAGCGGTGACCGCGCTGATTACCGAGGCTGATGACGGAGCTCATTCAAGTGGAGATGCACGTGCAATCTCCTGGAAAACACGCCCCCAGGACTGCATGCCAATTGGCGTTAGGCGGTCCTGGTGCTGCTGCTGCGTCCATGCCAATTGGCAATACAGCGCAGAGAACATGCTTTCATATAGTTGCTACACCCTTAGGGCCCGTTTCCACTAGTGCCAGCCAGGGCCGGATTACCGACCAGGCAACAAAAGCAGTCGCTTGGGGCCCCATTCAGAGTCAAAGGGGCCCCATCAGCACATAAACCAGCCCTTGCCATCCTGTCAGCGGTGGCTGGATGGTATAATGGTTAAAGGGACTCTGAGCAGTGCAGTAACTATGGAAAGATGCATATCATTTTAAAGCTCTCTTTCTCCTCTTTCCAATGATGTATAAACGGCTGCTCTATGCCTTATAGTTTTCGATATTTTCGCAATCGAAATCGCGGCCACAGGACGACTTTTCTCCAAAGTCAGCGGTGGCTTGATGGTATAATGGTTAAAGGGACTCTGAGCAGTGCAGTAACTATGGAAAGATTCATATCATTTTAAAGCTCTCTTTCTCCTCTTTCCAATGATATATAAACAGCTGCTCTATGCCTTTTAGTTTTCGATATTTTCGCGATCGAAATCATGGCCACAGGATGACTTTTCTCCAAAGTCAGCGGTGGCTGGATGGTATAATGGTTAAAGGGACTCTGAGCAGTGCAGTAACTATGGAAAGATGCATATCATTTTAAAGCTCTCTTTCTCCTCTTTCCAATGATATACAAACGGCTGCTCTATGCCTTTTAGTTTTTGATGTTTTTGCGATTGAAATTGCGGCCACAGGACGACTTTTCTCCAAAGTCAGCGGTGGCTTGATGGTATAATGGTTAAAGGGACTCTGAGCAGTGCAGTAACTATGGAAAGATTCATATCATTTTAAAGCTCTCTTTCTCCTCTTTCCAATGATATATAAACGGCTGCTCTATGCCTTTTAGTTTTCGATATTTTCGTGATCGAAATCACGGCCACAGGATGACTTTTCTCCAAAGTCAGTGGTGGCTGGATGGTATAATGGTTAAAGGGACTCTGAGCAGTGCAGTAACTATGGAAAGATGCATATCATTTTGAAGCTCTTTTTCTCCTCTTTCCAATAATATAAACGTCTGCTCTATGCCTTTTAGTTTTTGATATTTTTGCGATCCAAATCACGGCCACAGGGCGACTTTTCTCCAAAGTTGGCAGCTCGATTCAGCACAATGCAAAGAAATATAAGGAACCCAGGGGGATATAATTACAAACATCATGCTGGTAGGTGTGAGGATGTAATGAATTAGTTGTGGGTATGCTTAAAGGCATATCCACAGGCACTGCTTGGAGTATCTTTAAGGGCTCTGCCGCTGACACAGGAGACCAGGGTTTGAATCTCAGCTCTGCCTGTTCAGTAAGCCAGCACCTATTCAGTAGGAGACCGTAGGCAAGTCTCTCTAACACTGCTACTGCCTATAGGGGGCGCGTCCTAGTGGCTGCAGCTCTGGCGCTTTGAGTCCACCAGGAGAAAAGCGCGATATAAATGTTATTTGTCTTGTCTTGTCAAATGATGCCGTGCACTGCTGATTGTCTTCAGAGCCAGGCTCTCCTCCTAGGTCCCCCTCCTGCTACTGTGCGCTCTGCCGCTGCCCACTCTACCCTCCCTTCCCACAGAGAACCACAGCTGCAGCAAGAATGATAGCAGCAGATGGCAAACGCTCACTCACCTATCCATGATCCAAGCGATAGAGATCCCGTCATCTGAAACCCATCTGTCTCTTCTACAGTGCAGCCGCTCGCTCTGAACTTCCTGATTCTCAGATCAGACAGGAAGTAGGAAGTAGTAATAGTAGTAGTAACAGAGCGGCAGCACTCTAGAGGAGACAGATGGGCTCCGGATGAAGGGACCTCTATTGCTTGGATCGCAATAGGTGAATGTGATTCATCTTGTGCTGTCATTCTCCCCCACTGCGGCTGCCTTCTCTGCTGGACTATCGTATTCACTGGGATGGAAGCTGCATGGTGGCTGTCTAGTTTGGGAGGAAATTGGTTGTTCGGTGGTGGGAGTGGTTATGTAATTCTGTCTGGGGAACGGCTTCCGGTTTGGCAGTGTCCAGAGCTTTCTGCTATTGCCAGGCTGGAGATGCAGGGGGAAAGTGCTGCTGCTGTGATATCTGACGTCCTCTTCACAGGGGTGCCCCAGCCCCTGAGTGCAAATGTCCCAGCCATTCATCTCTCACTCTGCATTTTGCTGCTGCTATTCCCTGCATTGTGCACCCACAGAGGAAAGCGTGCTGTTGCCCATAGCAACCAGTAGCTCGGCTGCCCGGTGTGTGCGGCATATTGCTGTGCAGCTGCATCTTCTGATTCTATTACGACATGATGGGGGGGGGCCCAAATCAGTTACTTTGCTTAGGGCCCCATTTAGCCTTAATCCGGCTCTGGTGCCAGCGTGCATCTCCGAGACGTATAATGGCATGTGCTCTGGTGCAAGAACGCATCCGAATCTCTCTATGCACGACTATGGGGAATCGCATGCATTATGCCCACACAGAGATTTAGAGGCAGCCTATTGATTTCAGCAGGCTGCGTTTCCCCATCTGAATTCATGTATGGGAATGAGGCATAAAGCTACAGCTCATAGATGCATTACAATATTCTTGTTTGTTTGGGGGTTTATTACATTTTATTGGCAAAAGTATAAAATTATACAGCACAATAGCCAGCAAATAATGCAATACACAGAATACACTGCAAGCAAAATTGAAGGTGTGCAGGCACATATAGTATCCAATTATTTAACCACTTCTAGTTCTTGGACATGCCTCATACATCCTAATTTGTCTCCCTGAAGATTCCAGGATGTGAGAGTCATGTAATTCCACCGCTGCACTTGTGCACCTTGCACGTGCACGTATGTACTTCAGTTTTAAAGTGAATGATTGCTCTAAAGTAGCAATCAGTAATTGAAAAAAAAGAAAATGTTAAAAAGTTTAAAGTAACAGTATCCCATTATCTCTGTAAATGACAATTTTTTGATTTTTTTTTATACACAATTGTTTATTTACAGAGATATTTCTCCCACCCAGCATGGGTATGTGTAAAAAGACACCCCAAAACACATTATACTACTTCTCCTGAGTACGATAACACCACATGTGTGGCACTTTTTTGCAGCCTAACTGTGCTAAGGGGCCCAAAGTCCAATGAGCACCTTTAGGCTTTACAGGGGTGCTTACAATTTAGCAACCCCCAAAATGCCAGGACAGTAAACACACCCCACAAATGACCCCCTTTTGGAAAGTAGACACTTCAAGGTATTCAGAGAGGGGCATGGTGAGTCCGTGGCAGATTTCAATTTTTTTTGTCATTTTGTCACAAGTTAGCGGATATGGAAACTTTTTTTTTCTCACAAAGTGTCCTTTTCTGCTAACTTGTGCCAAAAAATAAAATCTTCTATGAACTCACCATGCCTCTTAGTGAATACTTTGGGATGTCTTCTTTCCAAAATGGGGTCATTTGGTGGGTATTTATACTATCCTGGAATTCTAGCACCTCATGAAACATGACAGGTGGTCAGAGAAGTCAGAGATGCTTTAAAATGGGAAAATTCACTTTTTCAACCATAGTTTGTAAACGCTATAACTTTTACCCAAACCAATAAATATACACTGAATGTTTTTTTTTATCAAAGACATGTAGCACAATAAATTTGGACAAAAATGTATACAGAAACTTTACTTTATTTGACAAATTTTATCACAGAAAGTAAAAAAAAAATCATTTTTTTTTTGACAAAATGCATGTCTTTTTTGATGAATGTAATAAAAACTAAAAATCCCAGCAACTATCAAATAGCACCAAAAGAAAGATGTATTAGTGACAACAAAAGGAGGTAAAATTCATTTAGATGGTAGGTTGTATGACCAAGCAATAAACTGTTAAAGCTGCAGTGGTCTGAATGGAAAAAAAGGCTCGTGAAAAGACTGTGGTCCTTAAGTGGTTAAAGAGGAACTCCAGTGAAAATAATGTAATAAAAAGTGCTTTATTTTTACAATAATTATGTATAAATGATTTAGTCAGTGTTTGCCCATTGTAAAATCTTTCCTCTCCCTGATTTACATTCTGACATTTATCACATGGTGACATTTGTACTGCTGGCAGGTGATATCAGTGGAAGGAGAAGCTGCTCACTTTTTTGACAGTTGGAAACAGTTGTTATTTCCCACAATGCAACAAGGCTCCCACAGTGTGATGTCAGGACCAAGGTCCTGACATCACACTGTGGGAGCCTTAATTTCCCAGCCCACCTACCCTCCCCCTGCCAGCCAATCACCGTGATCGGCTGTCATAAGCATCAGCCTATGACAGATCACTCCTGTGGGTCCCAGGGGGCACAGCTGTCCCCAGTACAGCACTGCCATAGATCGCGCCGCTGTATCCTGTAAATAGACAGATGTTTTGCCGTCTAACAGTCTCCTAGCGGTGACCGCGCTGATTACCGAGGCTGATGACGGAGCTCATTCAAGTGGAGATGCACGTGCAATCTCCTGGAAAACACGCCCCCAGGACTGCATGCCAATTGGCGTTAGGCGGTCCTGGTGCTGCTGCTGCGTCCATGCCAATTGGCAATACAGCGCAGAGAACATGCTCATATAGTTGTATGGGCAACGTGCTCACATGCAGCAACTCAGCGTGCATAGTGTGAAAACACCCTTAGGGCCCATTTCCACTAGTGCCAGCGTGCATCTCCGAGACGTATAATGGCATGTGCTCTGGTGCAAGAACGCATCCGGATCTCTCTATGCACGACTATGGGGAATCGCATGCATTATGCCCACACAGAGATTTAGAGGCAGCCTATTGATTTCAGCAGGCTGCGTTTCCCCATCTGAATTCATGTATGGGAATGAGGCATAAAGCTACAGCTCATAGATGCATTACAATATTCTTGTTTGTTTGGGGGTTTATTACATTTTATTGGCAAAAGTATAAAATTATACAGCACAATAGCCAGCAAATAATGCAATACACAGAATACACTGCAAGCAAAATTGAAGGTGTGCAGGCACATATAGTATCCAATTATTTAACCACTTCTAGTTCTTGGACATGCCTCATACATCCTAATTTGTCTCCCTGAAGATTCCAGGATGTGAGAGTCATGTAATTCCACCGCTGCACTTGTGCACCTTGCACGTGCACGTATGTACTTCAGTTTTAAAGTGAATGATTGCTCTAAAGTAGCAATCAGTAATTGAAAAAAAAGAAAATGTTAAAAAGTTTAAAGTAACAGTATCCCATTATCTCTGTAAATGACAATTTTTTGATTTTTTTTTATACACAATTGTTTATTTACAGAGATATTTCTCCCACCCAGCATGGGTATGTGTAAAAAGACACCCCAAAACACATTATACTACTTCTCCTGAGTACGATAACACCACATGTGTGGCACTTTTTTGCAGCCTAACTGTGCTAAGGGGCCCAAAGTCCAATGAGCACCTTTAGGCTTTACAGGGGTGCTTACAATTTAGCAACCCCCAAAATGCCAGGACAGTAAACACACCCCACAAATGACCCCCTTTTGGAAAGTAGACACTTCAAGGTATTCAGAGAGGGGCATGGTGAGTCCGTGGCAGATTTCAATTTTTTTTGTCATTTTGTCACAAGTTAGCGGATATGGAAACTTTTTTTTTCTCACAAAGTGTCCTTTTCTGCTAACTTGTGCCAAAAAATAAAATCTTCTATGAACTCACCATGCCTCTTAGTGAATACTTTGGGATGTCTTCTTTCCAAAATGGGGTCATTTGGTGGGTATTTATACTATCCTGGAATTCTAGCACCTCATGAAACATGACAGGTGGTCAGAGAAGTCAGAGATGCTTTAAAATGGGAAAATTCACTTTTTCAACCATAGTTTGTAAACGCTATAACTTTTACCCAAACCAATAAATATACACTGAATGTTTTTTTTTATCAAAGACATGTAGCACAATAAATTTGGACAAAAATGTATACAGAAACTTTACTTTATTTGACAAATTTTATCACAGAAAGTAAAAAAAAAATCATTTTTTTTTTGACAAAATGCATGTCTTTTTTGATGAATGTAATAAAAACTAAAAATCCCAGCAACTATCAAATAGCACCAAAAGAAAGATGTATTAGTGACAACAAAAGGAGGTAAAATTCATTTAGATGGTAGGTTGTATGACCAAGCAATAAACTGTTAAAGCTGCAGTGGTCTGAATGGAAAAAAAGGCTCGTGAAAAGACTGTGGTCCTTAAGTGGTTAAAGAGGAACTCCAGTGAAAATAATGTAATAAAAAGTGCTTTATTTTTACAATAATTATGTATAAATGATTTAGTCAGTGTTTGCCCATTGTAAAATCTTTCCTCTCCCTGATTTACATTCTGACATTTATCACATGGTGACATTTGTACTGCTGGCAGGTGATATCAGTGGAAGGAGAAGCTGCTCACTTTTTTGACAGTTGGAAACAGTTGTTATTTCCCACAATGCAACAAGGCTCCCACAGTGTGATGTCAGGACCAAGGTCCTGACATCACACTGTGGGAGCCTTAATTTCCCAGCCCACCTACCCTCCCCCTGCCAGCCAATCACCGTGATCGGCTGTCATAAGCATCAGCCTATGACAGATCACTCCTGTGGGTCCCAGGGGGCACAGCTGTCCCCAGTACAGCACTGCCATAGATCGCGCCGCTGTATCCTGTAAATAGACAGATGTTTTGCCGTCTAACAGTCTCCTAGCGGTGACCGCGCTGATTACCGAGGCTGATGACGGAGCTCATTCAAGTGGAGATGCACGTGCAATCTCCTGGAAAACACGCCCCCAGGACTGCATGCCAATTGGCGTTAGGCGGTCCTGGTGCTGCTGCTGCGTCCATGCCAATTGGCAATACAGCGCAGAGAACATGCTCATATAGTTGTATGGGCAACGTGCTCACATGCAGCAACTCAGCGTGCATAGTGTGAAAACACCCTTAGGGCCCATTTCCACTAGTGCCAGCGTGCATCTCCGAGACGTATAATGGCATGTGCTCTGGTGCAAGAACGCATCCGGATCTCTCTATGCACGACTATGGGGAATCGCATGCATTATGCCCACACACAGATTTAGAGGCAGCCTATTGATTTCAGCAGGCTGCGTTTCCCCATCTGAATTCATGTATGGGAATTTGGAAAACTGAATACTCACCTTCGGTAGTTTTCCTTTCCTGGTGTTTCTCCATGTCAGCATACTAATGGGCAAAAGCCCCGCCTCCTTTTGCCCAGTAGGACGTCTTAATATGATAAATAGACTAGTTTCACCCCATGCTGATATTCTGTGTAATTTAGTACGAGCTGACAGCACAGGGTGGGCCCGTATGCTGACATGGAGAAACACCAGGAAAGGAAAACTACCGAAGGTGAGTATTCAGTTTTCCAAATTCCCTGGTGTTTTCCATGTCAGCATACTAATGGGCAATAACTAGACAGAACAAGGGATGGGTATGCTGAACACACAATTTAATGAAAATCATACAACAGAAATGGTCACAAGGCATTAGAGACTGCTGAAGAAACTACTTTTTTACCAAAATCTACAGCAGACAACGTAGCTGGGTCTACACAGTAGTGCCTTAAAAAGGTATGACCTGAGGCCCAATTGGCCGCCTTACATACATTTGAAAGAGAAACATTACCCAGGGTTGCCCAAGAAGAAGCCAGACTTCTTGTTGAATGGGCAACAATGTCCTGCGGAGGCTGTAAACCATTTGATTTATATGCCTCTTGGATTACTGACACAATCCAATTTGCTAATGTTCTTGTAGAAGCCATTTTGCCTTTTCTATATCCCTTTGGAAGAATAAACAGGCGATCAGAGTCCCTGACAGCTATTGTTGCTTCAAGATAGGCTTTAATTGTAGAGGGCAAATCCAGAGGATGAGGTTTTGATGGATCCTCTAAAGACTTAAAACTTGGCAGTGTCCACTCCTGGTTAAGGTGGAATATTGAAGTTACTTTCGGCAGAAACGACTGAACCGGATGCAAAACCAGCCTATCTTCATAGAACACTAGAAAGGGTTCTTTGTGTGAGAGAGCTTGCAACTCTGAAACCCTTCTTCCTGAAGTGATGGCAACAAGGAACACGGCTTTCTTTGATAGATTTTGTATGGATGCTGAGTCGTTCTGCCAGTCTTTTGATTCCGATAGAAAATTCAACACTAAAGGTAAATCCCATTTGGGAAACCTGGGTTTTATCGGAGGTTTAAGTTTAATTGCTGCTCTAAAAAATTGCTTTATTAGAGGATTTGATGACCAAGAGATTCCTGAAATAGAAGATATGGCGGAGACATGTCGCCTCAAGGTCGAGTAGGAAAGTTTTAACTCTAATCCTTTTTGCAGAAAAGATAATAGATCAGTAACTTTCATTTCGGAAATTTGAAATTTAGCCTCACTTGCAAACTCGTTAAACGCTTTCCAGACCCTATTATATGATGCAGAGGTTGAAGGTTTTTTGGACTTCAATAGTGTATTCACTACGCTATACGTACATCCTGAGGCTAATAGCCTAGCCCTCTCAAACGCCACCCCATCAGTTTGAGGCGTTGAGGATTTCGGTGGTAGATTACTCCCTGTGAAAGGAGATTCGGGAAGACTGGTAACGGAATCGGATCTTCCACTTTTAACTGCCACAGGAGAGGAAACCATGGCCTTCCTGGCCAGTAAGGTAGAACTGCTAGCACTGTCACCTTGAGAACCCTCAGCTTCAGAAGAAATCTGTGAATAAGCGGAACTGGTGGAAATGCATACGCTTTTGTGAATGTCCATACTTGTGTTAGAGCATCTGTTGCCAATGCATTGTGATCCGTAAACCTTGAATAGTACAGAGGCACTTTGTGGTTTTTCGATGAGGCGAACAGATCCACCTGGGGGCGACCCCACTTCTGAACTAACAGAAGAAAAACAGAGTGGTGGAGAGACCACTCGTTGTTGTTTAGTTGATGTCTGGAAAGGTAGTCTGCCTGAACGTTCTGTTTTCCCGGCAGATATACTGCAGTTATATCCAGGAAGTTGGACTGGGCTAGAGCCATGATCGGAGCTAATTCCTCCATGAGACTTCGACTGTGCGTCCCTCCTTGCCTTTTGATACATGATACCACTGACACATTGTCTATTCTGAGTAGAACTGCCGAACCCCTCAGGATGGGCAAGAAATGCAGAAGGGCCTGATATACAGCCCTCATTTCCAAGATATTCGATACTAGATCTCCTTGTATTCTCCAAGAGCCTACCTGATCTGCATATACTGCTCCCCATCCTAGACCACTGGCATCCGTCGTCACTATCTTCCATTTGGGCTGAAACAGAAGGCGTGATTTGTCGAGATTGTGAGTGTTCATCCACCACGTCAGAGAACTCTTTACACAAGGATCCAGGTAGATCTGTTGATCCATACTTTTCTTGTCCCACTGAGCAAGAAAATTCAGCTGGAATGGCCTTAGATGCCAATGTGCCCAGGACACCATCTGTATTGTGGATGACATTAGGCCCACTATTCTCAGACATTTCCGAACTGAAATATAATTCATTTGGAATAGACCCTCCAGAGCGTTCCAGATCACTTGTATTTTGGTTTGAGGCAACGACACTGAATTTTGGACCGTGTCCAGTGTTGCTCCAAGAAAGTCCATCTTTTGTTGTGGTATCAGCTGACTCTTTTTGAAGTTTATGATCCACCCAAACTGTTGAAGAATATCTATGAGAGTTTTCTGGTGTTGTAGCAGAAGTTGTTTTGAAGATGCCAGGAGAATGATGTCGTCCAGATAATGAAGGACGCGTATTCCCTGAACCCTGGTAAACGAAATAACTGCAAGGAGAACCTTTGAAAACGTACGCGGAGAGGTCGCTAGACCGAACGGGAGACATTGAAACTGTAGGTGAAGCCGACCTACCGCGAACCGCAAAAACCGTTGAAAACCGAGATGAATCGGGACATGGAAATACGCGTCCTTCAGATCTATGGAGGACATCCAATCTCCTGGCTGTATTGACATTATGATTGACTTGAGAGTCTCCATTTTGAATTTTGGTATGAGTATAAACCTGTTCAGGCTTTTGAGGTCTAAGACCGGTCTTAGGTCTCCTGTTTTCTTCTTTACTAGGAATATCTTTGAATAGTAGCCAGTACTTCTCTCTGAATGAGGCACTACACTGACTGCTCTTTGACTTATTAACTCTGAGACATAATCCTCTAGTATTTTTTTCTTTTGCAAGGTCTTTGGAATCTGTGTTTGCACAAACCTGGATCTTGGAGGACGTCCTCTGAACGTCCAACTGTGTCCTTCTGAAACTGTTTTGTTTACCCAAACGTTTTCTATCTTTCCCGCCCAGATGTTGCCAAAATGGAGTAGCCTTGCTCCCACTGGTACATCCTGGACGGGCCTCCTTTCAAAAGGGCTTTTTGGATTCACCAGCCTGTTGACAGACTCTAGACTTGGATGACCTCTGAAAGGGCTGAGACTTCCAATTTCTTTTAAACTCTCTTCCTGGCCTATAGGATTTTGCCTCATTAAACCTGTTATACTGTTGTTTCTTTACTTGAGGATATTTTGACTTTCTGAACTTTCTGTCCTGTGGAATAAGCCCGGACTTCCCTCCTGTGACTCTTGAAATTGCACTATCCATTTTGGACCCAAACAGATTTTTGCCGTCAAACGGTATTTTAGTCCAGGACTGCATGGACGTGGGATCCGCAGATCACGGTTTCAGCCATAGTGCCCTTCTGGCCATAATATTATATAACATCGACCTGCTGGAACTCTTTACTGTGTCTACTGTCGCTGCTCCCACAAAATCCGAAGTTAAACTGAGTTCTTCTAACGCAAAAGTCACATCTTCTATTTCAGCACCCGCTTGAATTGATTTCTGAACGTCTTCTATCCACACTTTTAATGCCTTTGCCACAGAAGTTAGAGAAATTCCTATCCTTGTGACTTCTCCAGAGGCTAAGAACGCTCTTTTCAAGTCCTGGTCAATTTGGCGGTCCATAAGATCGCTGAAAGAAACTGAATCTTCAAGAGGTAAGGTTACATTTTTAACAATCTTCATCAATGAAGCATCCACAAGTGGATTTGACGCCACCAATACTTCATCACTCTCGGACAATGGATACATTTTCTGCAATTTGTTTTTTAACGAGGGTTTTTTAACGGTCTTTTCCCATTCGTCTGTGATCAATTCCCTTATTTCTTCTAAAAGAGGAAATGATACCTTACTTTTACTTAGTTGTTTATAGTACCTTTTTTTCTTAGGTGAAGTGACCTCATCTTCCCACTGTATTGCCTCTTTAACTCTTGAAATAAAGGGAGGTATTAAAGAAAAATCAAAACCAACAGCTTCTTGATCAGAGTCCTCGTCAGAAGAGTATCTTTCTGGAGAAATAGACCTGGAAGGACCTGGCCTGGAAGGCGTCTGACTAGTTGTCAACTCAGAGACTGTGTCTTTAACTACTTGTTTGATTAGAGTGGACACCTCCCTATCTTCTCTTGCAATATCCAGGTGACAAAGATCACATACTTTTTTATTAGGTAACGCTAATCTTCCACATATCCAGCAAGTGTCTTTGCTAGGCAATGCAGGTTTCTGTACATTAGGATTAAAATATGGCTCATATTCTTCTAGCGAGGCACTGGGAGAAGACGACTTCCTATGGGATGGTGAGCGTGAACGTGACTTTTCGTTTATTACAGTGACCACAGATTTAGGTTTGGAATGGTCTTTAACACTGGAATAATGTGCCTGATGGTCTGTACTGCCTCTCTTCCGTGCATCTTCCTTAGTGTTTGATTGAGATTCATTTCTGCAAAGAATATGCAGATTTTTAGTAACAATCTTCTGGCTCAATAGTAAAACCCCATCACTTACCAACCTTACCTATTTGATTTCGACTTCGATTTCGGTTTAGACTTCGAACTCGAATTTTGGTGTTCTCCTTTACTTTTCCCCATATCAAGCAGCTATACAAAATAGAAAGATATTGGATTTACCAATCTTTCATGGTAGCTACTATAGAGCTCACCATAATGAATATCCACATATAGATATACATGTACATATAATACACAAATACTTACATTAAAACAGACATATACCACTCCAAACCCAATACACATAAGTGCAAGGGAATATCCACATATCTGGACATATCTAACTGTCTATAGAAATCATACGCATGTCCTCTACCATCTAAATATATTATATATACACATGCCAACTAGATGTTACCAAATGGAGTATATGTATCCTATACATATACCCAGTACAACAAGCAGAGGACCCAGGCTGAACTAGAGTCAGATTGAGCAATGCAGACCATAAACCATAAAAAAGAAAAAACACACTTCCGCAAGATTATACTCACGAATCAGAAGCAGGAGAAGGTATAACCATCTACGGAGGAAGAGCTGCAGAAGTGACAGAAGGAAGCCGTATAACGCTTCCTTATATCCGGGAAGGAAGCGCATCATAGTGAGGGCAACAGCGCCCACAACCAAGATGGCCACCGGAGTACTTCCGGTTCTTGGCATAAAAAAGAGGAAGTTGTCGCGCGCGCGCGCGCCTAGGAAGTGCACTCGTACGGCCTCCCTGCAGGCAAAGGACGCTTCTCCGGATGCAAAAAAAAAAAACCTCACAAATACTGAAGGCTACCCATCCACGGAGGGAGAGCGCGCCATTCCAGTCAGGTACAATAAACAGCTATTCTAGCAACATAGCTGCGGGGAAGCTCTATACCATTTAGGTATATAAAGAGCACGCAGGAACTTCTTTTAAAATCCATGTCCCAGAGAACACCAGAGGGGACTCCATGTCTTATGGGAGCATTTAGCTGCCGAAGACATGGACCACAACAGTAGAGCCACACTGTTGGTACCCGCTGCAAGCGGAGGTAAGGTTTTTGAAGAGAGTCGTCCTGCTGGAGGCGAGGACATCAAAAAGAATATCAGCATGGGGTGAAACTAGTCTATTTATCATATTAAGACGTCCTACTGGGCAAAAGGAGGCGGGGCTTTTGCCCATTAGTATGCTGACATGGAAAACACCAGGGAATGAGGCATAAAGCTACAGCTTATAGATGCATTACAATATTCTTGTTTGTTTGGGGGTTTATTACATTTTATTGGCAAAAGTATAAAATTATACAGCACAATAGCCAGCAAATAATGCAATACACAGAATACACTGCAAGCAAAATTGAAGGTGTGCAGGCACATATAGTATCCAATTATTTAACTACTTCTAGTTCTTGGACATGCCTCATACATCCTAATTTGTCTCCCTGAAGATTCCAGGATGTGAGAGTCATGTAATTCCACCGCTGCACTTGTGCACCTTGCACGTGCACGTATGTACTTCAGTTTTAAAGTGAATGATTGCTCTAAAGTAGCAATCAGTAATTGAAAAAAAAAAATGTTAAAAAGTTTAAAGTAACAGTATCCCATTAAATAATAAAGTGTTTTTCTCCCATGGTAACATGTTAACCCCTACCTAACTAATTAACCCCTTGTGTCACCTATATTCGGCCTTAAGATTTATGGATGCGATCACTAGGGCGACAGTTTTGGGATCCAATGCTATGTAGATGCACCATTATGATGTTGCCTAGCAATGTCTGTACAGCAATGGGTTCCACAAATGATGTGCCATAGCGATCATATTCAGCCACTACAGCGCATGTACTGTCCCATCACACTGCAGAACTCTTCCGGCAATGGAAGCACAATAAGGGGCGCATGCGCAGCAGATCACGACTGAAGGCAACTGGAGGATTTACTGGGCTCGCCAGTAGAGGATCAAATCAGCCAGGAAGGAAGGCGTGGGAGCCCATGGCCTAAAGGGGCTGGCGGAAGCCCCAGGTACATATAGGTGCTTTTATTTTGTCATCTCAGCGACCCTTTCAGGGGTAAAAACTCAGGAGTACATTGGAAGTAATCCTATTCAATAAAATGCAAGTGTCGCTGCGTCCAGCAGTTTTATCCCTGTGTCCCAGGATTTTTGTTACTGCGCATGTGCGCAGTAACTGACAGCTGGGACCAGGGAGCTGGACGATTGAGCGAGGTGGGCGGGTGCGGGTGAGCGAGGTGGGCGGGTGCGGGCGCGCACCTGCGTCGGGTGATTGCGCAGCGTGCGCGCACATGCGCACTGGCGGCGGTGGCCATAGACCTAGTCATAGACCTGGGTCTACTAGTATGTAATATTATCTGACGGCAATTACTCAGCATTGCAAATATAAAAAAAAAAAACTGGCATATTTCTGACACAAGAAATACAAAAATTGCCAAACATTTTAGTTTAACCGCTTCCAGACCTTGATGATTAAAATCTATGCCGAGCTTTGATCCTGTTATACCTGCCAGGGCGTTGATTTCAATCATCCCACAGCACGCTCTCGCCGCTACCGCCAATCGCGGTGCTCTATCAGATCACTCGCCCTGCCATCTATGTGATCACTGTCATCACTGTAAGCCAACCCTATTGGCTTAGATTGATGGACAACGTCAGGAGCCAATAAAAAGCGGCTCCTGACCCGATCATACAGCTCTGCCATCTTAGCGACAGCAGAGAGAGGGGCCTGCGGGGATGGAGATGCGGCGTTACCGGCGGGAGCGGCAGGTATGTTCAGCAATTCATCAGGAGGTGCTGTTCTTTGGTACCAGCACTCTCTGGTCCCTAAGGGGGCAGAAACTGCTGGTACGGAAGTGGTTAAGAACTAACAACATAAACAAAACAATGATGAGTATGGGGTAATAATAAATATCCAGCAAAAGACTGTTAGTTTAGTCATAAGGTCTGAGTAGTAGTAAGAGCCTGCAATAAACATTACCCATGAGCAGAATCTAGTACACTGTGGGGTGAATCCTGCCATTTAAACTACACTTTAGAGAGTTTTTGAGGGCAGCCTCTGTGTGTGTGTACACCAATTTAATAAGTTGTAAGTTAACATTGACACCTCTGATCCATTTCTCTAATTGGGGGGACGTTGATGCAACCATTTTAGTGTGACAGTTCTGCGGGCCAGAAGCAAAGTATCCCTAAGTAATACACTCTAATATTTCTAAGTCTAGGTTCACAGTAGGGCGTTGCATTGTAAAGTTGCAACGCAACATTACAACGCAACAAAAAAGTGGTTACGCAGATTAACGCTGTGTTTCCGATGCATACAGTAGCTACAGTAAAGCATACAGTCAATGAAAAGTATGCTTTCCTGTACCTGGTAACATGTGCGTTTAGAGGTAAAGCACTGCAGCAGTGTGTTATCATACTATACAATACAATGTAACGCTAATGTCGCACTGTGAACGTCGCATAGACTTTTAGTTGCACTGGGTTATAAGACTTTATAACGCAGCACCGTAATATCCTACTGTGAACCTAGCCTCCAACTGCTTCTCTCCAAATATACCTAAAAGGCAACTCTAGGGGTGGAAGTCCAGAGATGTCTAGGAGATGCACTTCACGCCCCTAGAAACTAACCACTGAGGGGCATATCCAAATAAGATGCCAAAAATCTGCATCAGTAGAAAAACATTTTGGGCACGAGGAACAATATTTTTGTTTAAAGGAAACCTAAACTGAGAGGGATATACATTTTTCCTTTTATATATAATACCATACCAGTTTCCTGACTCTCCTGCTGATCCTGTGTCTACTTTTAGCCACAGCCCCTAAACAAGCATTCAGATCAATTAATCTGACTGAAGTCAGACTGGATTAGCTGCATTCTTGTTTCAGGTGTGTGATTCAGCCACTACTGCAACCACAGAGATCAGCAGGATTGCCAGGCAACTAGTATTGTTTAAAAGTAAAAATCCATATCCCTCTCAGTTAAAGGGGAACTGAAGTTAGAAGAATATGGAGGCTGCCATATTTATTTCCTTTTAAACAATACACATTGCCTGGCAGCCCTGCTGATCTATTTGGCTGCTGAAGTGTGTGAATCACACCAGAAACAGGCATGCAGCTAATCTTGTCAGATCTGACAAAAATGTCAGAAACACATGATCTGTTGCATGCTTGTTCAGGGTCTATGGCTAAAAGTATTCTAGGCAGAGGCTCAGCGAGGCTGCCAGGTAACTGGTATTGCTTAAAATGAAATAAAGATGGCAGCCTCCTTATACCTCTCACTACAGTTGTCCTTTAAGGTTCCCTTGAAAGTGGACCCAAATTAAAAATACAAGATTCCAGGAATAAAATCTATTTTCTAAATTATAATAATAAATAGCAGCCTTTTTTCAGCTGCATGATGACAAATATAATATATTTTACATTTATTGGAGGAACCACTCCCTTCCTTTCATATTGCCATGACAGAATCCGGCAAAATGCTGGAGTAGGTGGTGTCCGGCAAAGGAGGAATTGCTAATGGCTGCCACCTGTGTAACCCTAGTTATGCAAAGAGAAGGGTAAAAAGCATGCAATGAAATGCTCATAGGCTTGAAGGAGTGTTTATTTATCTTTGTATGTGTCAGAGTGGTGCAACTAAATATTTTGAATTAAAAAAATGTTTGGTTTGGGTCCGCTTTAAGTATTGAATTGCATAGCATTTTGCAGATGCTCGTCTTTGCTGGTTTCATCTCCAATTAGCCAGCAGATGGCGAACTTGCACAACAGAAAACTCAGCCAGTTCATGAAAGCTGTTAGCAGTTCACCGGATATCTGCTATATAATTATTTTGCTAGGGAAATTAAATACAATCATAATAATTACAATTGCTATGTTAGTTTTGATAAACCGTTGCAGTAATAAAATCTGGCATCCAGTTTTCCATCCTCCCTTTCTATTGGGTGCATGGCTCTGTGCCCTTTTTATCCTTTAATATAGTATGTCAACTATTTTAATTATTTTGTTTCAATTACTTTGTTTCTGTCTTCAAGATTAAAACAGAACCTAAAGAAGAAATATTCTACCTTTCAAACGTGCATAATAACTGTGTTATCAAAGCAACAATCTTAGCTCCAGGCTTGTAGAACTGTGGTGAAGCAGTGAGGGCCAGAACATTCAGGATGTGTAATTACAAATTACGGCAACCCTTCCAGAAAAAAATTGATAGAGCTCCATCTATGGTCACCCCCTGTGATGAACCCCATCTGCTAAGAGGTTATACAACACCTGTAAACCCTCTTATAATAGTACAGTGCTTGGCTCTGCCCCACACAACTCAGTGCCTGGTAATGCTGCACAACTCAGCCCCAAACCTCTCAGTGACTGATAAGGCTGCATGGCTCAGCCCGACACTGCTCAATGCATGATAAGGCTGCATTACTCAGCACCACACAGCTCAGTGACTGATAAGGCTGCATTACTCAGCACCACACAGGTCAGTGACTGATAAGGCAGCATGACTCCGTCTGACTGATAAGGCTGCATGGCTCAGTCCCGCACAGCTCAGTGACTGATAAGGCTGCATTACTCAGCCCCACACAGCTCAGTGACTGATAGGGCTGCACAGCTCAGCCCCACACAGCTCAGTGACTGGTAAGGATGCATAGCTCAACCCCACACAGCTCAGTGACTGATAGGGCTGCATGGCTCAGCCCCACACAGCTCAGTGACTGATAAGGATGCATAGCTCAACCCCACACAGCTCAGTGACTGATAAGGCTGCATGGTTCAGCCCCACACAGCTCAGTGACTGATAAGGCTGCAGGACTCAGCCCCACACAGCCCAGTGACTGATAAGGATGCATAGCTCAGCCCCACACAGCTCAGTGACTGATAAGGCTGCATGGTTCAGCTCCACACAGCTCAGTGACTGATAAGGCTGCAGGACTCAGCTCCACACAGCTCAGTGACTGATAAGGCTGCATGACTCAGCCCAACACAGCCCAGTGACTGATAAGGCTGCATGACTCAGCCCAACACAGCTCAGTGACTGATAAGGCTGCATGACTCAGCCCAACACAGCCCAGTGACTGATAAGGCTGCATGACTCCATCTCACACAGCTCAGTGCATGATAAGGCTGCATTACTCAGCCCCAACACAGTTCAGTGACTGATAAGGATGCGTGGCTCAGCCCAACACAGCTCAATGACTGATAAGGCTGCACAGCTCAGCCCAACACAGATCAGTGAGTGATAAGGATGAACAGATCTGTACCTCACAAGTCAGTGCCTGGTAATGCTGCGTGGCTCAGCCTCACACAGCTCAGAGACTGATAAGGCTGTACAGCTCAGCACCAGATAGTTCAGTGACTGATAAGGCAGCACAGCTCAGCCCCACACAGCTCAGTGACTGATAAAGCTGAATGGATCCATCTGAAACAGCTCAGTGACTGATAAGGCTGCATGACTCAGCCCCACACAGCTCAGTGACTGATAAGGCTGCATGACTCAGCCCCACACAGCTCAGTGACTGATAAGGATGCATGGTTCAGCCACACACAGCTCAGTTACTGATAAGGCTGCAGGACTCAGCCCCACAAAGCTCAGTGAATGATAAGGCTGCAGGACTCAGCCCCACAAAGCTCAGTGAATGATAAGGATGAACGGATCTGTCCCACACAGCTCAGTGACTGATAAGGCTGCACTGCTCAGTTCCACATAGCTCAGTGAATGATAAGGATGAACGGATCTGTCCCACATAGCTCAGTGACTGATAAGGCTGCAGGACTCAGCCCCACACAGCTCAGTGACTGATAAGGCTGCAGGACTCAGCCCCACAAAGCTCAGTGAATGATAAGGATGAACGGATCTGTCCCACATAGCTCAGTGACTGATAAGGCTGCACTGCTCAGCCCCACACAGCTCAGAGACTGATAAGGCTGCATGGCTCAGCCCCACACAGCTTAGTGACTGATAAGGATGAATGGATCTGTCCCACACAGCTCAGTGACTGATAAGGCTGCATGGCTCAGCCCCACACAGCTTAGTGACTGATAAGGATAAATGGATCTGTCCCACACAGCTTAGTGACTGATAAGGATGAATGGATCTGTCCCACACAGCTCAGTGACTGATAAGGATGAATGGATCTTTCCCACACAGCTCAGAGACTGATAAAGCTGCACGGCTCAGCCCCACACAGCTCAATGATTGATAAGGCTGCACGGCTCAGCCCTATACAACTCAATGACTGATAAGGCTGCACAGCTCTGCCCCACAAAGCTCAGTGACTGAAAAGGCTGCATGGCTCAGCCCCACACAGCTCAGTGACTGATAAGGCTGCACAGCTCAGCCCCACACAGCTCAGTGACTGATAAGGCTGCACAGCTCAGCCCCACACAGCTCAGTGACTGATAAGGCTGCACAGCTCAGCCCCACACAGCTCAGTGACTGATAAGGCTGCACGGCTCAGCCCCACACAGCTCAGAGACTGATAAGGCTGCACAGCTCAGCCCCACACAGCTCAGTGACTGATAAGGCTGCATGGCTCAGCCCCACACAGCTCAGTGACTGATAAGGCTGCATGGATCTGTACCATACAACTTTGCCTGGTAATGCTGTATGGCTCAGCTCCACACAACTTAGTGACTGATAAGGCTGCACGACTTGGTTGTCATGGCTTTTTACATCTTGTTTATAAAGTGAGAAGTTGTTCCCATCAACTCTTTTCTCCGTTGCATCCCCAACATATTTGGGAACAGGAGCAAACAACACAGGACCAGATAGATACATTGCATTGATTTGACTGCTCCATTTTCTACAATAGTTTGTGGTACTGGACATATAATAAGAAGAGTACAAAGTGGCTGGTAAAAGATGGTCTGTTCAAATGCTCTGCTGATTTTCTTGTTGTCTTAGCAGTGGCACAGCAATAGGGGATGCAGACGTTGCGACCGCACCGGGGCCCTTGGACCAGGCTGGCCTATTAAGGGCCCCCCTTCATCCATCTTATTACATTTTCATTGATGCTATGCTGGTAATGAACACCTCTATTTGTGTATTGCATAGTATTAATCCTTATCTGTTTCCATACTCTGATTACACCTTTTAGACACTGACTGAAACTGTCCTTGGTGGGTTTTGGGGCTTCATAGCAATAGCAAGCATGCGGCTCCATGTAAAACTCGCTACTGTGTCTTAGAAAAAAAAACTTGCCACTTGGCTAGTGCTGGCTTTTTCATTAGCCAGGGTAACTATCCATACACTCTGATGATAAAAGAAAAGGAATGCACTTTCTCAGTGCACATGACTAATTCCTGGCTCCCCTGTGTCACACACCTGATGACGCAATGTGATTAAAAAATGGTTCTGTTAACATATTCAAAGAACATATTACAGGCATCCAGCAATATTCTCCATGGATCTCAGTGATGCTCAGGGTGTCAGAAGCACTAGTGATATAAATAAATTCATTTTGCAATCCAATTCTATTACTGAATGTATTTATTCATGTATGTAGATATTGCTACAACAGATATGAATTTTAAATTCATGTGACTTACATGAGAAATGTAGTTTCTGGGGACAAAAATACTGGTAACCAACATGCCAAATCATTTTTTTTTACTATAGTTAGACATTAGAACAATAAGTGAGTAAGATTTATGAGATGTTTGTCCCAGACTTTGCGAGCAAGTCTCTTCAGACCATTGTTTTTGACACTTATTTTACAACTGGACCATATAGCATTCCCTAGTGACTGAGAATGAGCCATTTCAGCCAATGGAGAATGTTGATATTGTGCATAGAGATTTTAGTGCAATGTGATGGGAAGGTATTTGATGGTGTTCCTGCTATTGTGGCTAGCGTTGACCACTATAAGCCAGGTTACACTACTTCTACTGTAGGCATAGCTTGGTTGACTGGTCCGGGCCTATGCCTCTAGCACCATCAGAGGTGAGGGGCATATTCCAGTTCTGAGCCTCCATCTCCTGCAGCATGTCTAATTTAAACTGCAGGAGAATGGAGCTGAGCACACTGGGTCTCCTTCCAATTTACTAGTCGCTCATCCAGGTTGTATTATTGGTCAGCAGCAGGAGGGAGATGTGACATGGCTGTGTGAAGAGAGCACACCCTCCAGCTCAGACAATCTCTTCTGCATTATCCACTGCCACCAGGGACTGCTGACTCACCCTAATAGCTCTACTAGGCACGCTTAAGGGCCTACATCCACTGACGCCTGGCACCCAATGCTACTGGGCACCCACTGCTACTAGGTACCAATTGCAACTTTGCATCCACTGCTGATTAGAACTCACAGTTACTTGACACCCACTACTGCTTAGCACTCGCTGCTTCTTCGCTCTCAGTGCAACTATGCACCCACAGTTACTTAGCACCCATTATTATGTTGCTCCTACTACTTGTCCAACATCCACTAGTTGTGAAACCCAATATTTATACGTGCTTCCTATCATTAGAATCCCTGCATAATTTACTGTATGTATCTGGAATCTACCATTCTGCCAATAGAGTTTAAAGTGGACCTGAACTCAGTCATCTCTGCTCTAAAATGTACACAGCAGCATAATAACCTTTAAACAAAAAACATGCATTTGTTACAGCTGATACAAATCCTAAAATACATTTGTACATTTTCTACCTCCTGATTAATGGAAGCAGATATTGTTTACAGCCTGTGCTTTCAAATGGGTTTATTTGCTTATTTGCCATAGGCAGTCATGTGACATGGGAGGATCAAATTACAACTTGTGATTAGACACAAATGAGGGAGAATTAAACATTCTAAACTCCCTAAATACATTCAGGGTGCGTTTCTCTACGTTTTTTTTTTGTCCTGTGCAAGAGTTCAGGTTCACTTTAACTATGCCTACCAACACTGTACACTGCACACCTATAACTTTTTGGTGTCCATTTACCCCATATCCTCTAAGTCTCATAATCCAAAGTGATTGTTTAGCAATTTTAACTTTCTTCTCTGTCCCCCAAAACACAGGTTACATTGGCAAAAAATAGGTAGTGAATGGCCCTTACAGATTACTTCTTTTATTTCTGAATGGTACCCTGAGCATTTTTAAACTCATTACTTTATTTTCCATTTTGCTTTTCACAAAAGCTACATTGGCCATCCAGGTTCCTAACTCCTGTAAGTACAGTATATAACCATAACGCCTTAGTCCCTCTGAGCCTTTGTCCTATGATGACTCTCTCTAGCTTCTTATGTTCAGGGAAAGGGACACGCAACACAGATGCTCTGTGACAATAAAAATCAGCTTAGCTTTGGATAGTGTGGAACGGATATAAAACCTATTTTGGATGTTTATTGCTATTTGTCTCCTCATCTGAGAGAATTTCCCCCATTTGGTATCTTGGCAGGAGATGAGTAAATCTCTTGTATATAGCCACAACTAAATGCCTTTGTATGCGCAGAGGGGGAAAGCGTTAGAACCCCCATCAAGGTTTTAATGCTGTCTATCATTTATTGTCCCTACAGGGTTCATGGTACAGTCATGGAGGTCTAAGGGAGAAGAAGATGGAAAAATCTCCTCAGTAGCAGCACATGCCTCAACAACCTTAAAACGCATCCAACCATTTTCCACACGTATCCAAAACAGAAAAAAAATGTTTTTCCCACGTCTCTGTGTCTTACGCTTTGAAAAAATATCGCAAGACAACATTTCTGAAAGCAGCCATTTTTGCCATCCGTATAGTTAGGAGTAGCTTTGAAGTGGACCTGAAGGATTGCAGAGGACACAAGGAAAACACAGGAAAATACACCTTCTGTGCGTTTAGAGAGAAATGCCTATGTGATTCCCCCTCATCTGTAAGTAATCACAAGTATAATTTGAGCTCTCAGTTGTGTCAGCTCAGAAATTTGGCAATCTCGGCAGACACAGCTAATATGTAAACACAGGAGGTTAACCCTTTCTCTCCTTCCATGAAAGCGGGAAGTAGACGCACTGCAGATTTATTGCAGGAGTTCTGTAAGCTGTAACAAAGAATTTTTTTCTTTAAAGGTTATTATGCTGTTGCTTATCTTTTAGAGCAGAGATGAAATTCTGAGTCCAGGTCCGCTTTAAGGTTAATTATGATGAATAAAAAACTTACCAGGTTAGGGTTGCCCAACTGATATACATCGGGGCACTGGATCGGGGGTAATTGTGACCTTAGCTTTATCTCCCTCATAGGGTTTGATTCATGGAGCCGCTTGTGCTCGGCCTGCCTTTTCCTCCATGCACAAGCAGCTCTGTGGTACTGCTCAGGCACGGTCCATCAGTGCACCTGTGCAGTATGGCCACGCTTATACACAGATGGGTGCGCAAAGAAGTAGAGGGTCCCGGCAAGCAGCAATGGATTCAAGAAGAATTGGAGAAGATGCTTCCCTCTACTGAGGTAAATATTAAACTCTTTTTGTTTGTAAAAGGCACAGGGTTGCTTGAAAAAAATGAAGTACTGCACATTAAAATGCCCTGGTGAAAGGGGCCCATACACTGGTCGACTTCAGCCATCGATTGACTCTACAGAATCGATCAGTCGATCAGAAATCGATTCTATCAAATTCCCCATTCGATCGATTTGCGGCCGATTTCGATTGATTTGATCTATCTGACAGGATGGAAAATTTAAGTCGATCTACTGCTGGCAGCAGACCGATGGCCCATAGAGTTGCATTGGATCTAATGGTCCAATTATGCATTTAGATCGATTTTCAATCGTTTTTATTCTGAAATCTATTGGAAATCTGTTTCTAGTGTGTGGCACACATCAGATACATTCCTGTCAGATTGGACTTGGCAGGCATCTGACAGAAATCTATCTGATGGTTGAATCTGCTCCAAATCTATAAGTGTATGGCCACCTTAAGTGCCACCGCAATCTCCTAGTGTATTCATGAATGCCTCTATTGAAATGAATATGGAAACAGCACACCCACATATACATAGCCTCATTCATCAGTAGACATCACACTGCCCAAAAAACAACTTGCATGCATGTTTATCAAATAAATGTGGTTTTATGAACAATCGGCTTTTTCCCATCGTTTGTGTCCAGGAGGAGCTGAATGTAGCAGTATGGAGGGGACTGTTTCCTGGACTATCCTTAAAGCCATTGGGAACCTTTTTTTTTTTTTTTTTTGTTAAATAACATGGAGGTGTTGCAAATTGAAAATATATTTACCTAGAGTTATTTTCGCCGCTCCCCCACCCCTGGATCGGTAGATATTGGCCCAGATCGATAGCTTATAATTCCAAGATGGCTCTTCCTTTCTATTACCTCTCACTCTCAAGCGCTGATAAAATAGCACGAGAGAAAGAGATTTCTGGTGCGCAGCTGTGAGCACATGCACGCTCACGTGGATAGAAGAGCACGCGCGCAGGCATGGTCGTAGTCAGCCAACTTCGCTACGCTGGAAATACGCGTAGTTTTACGCAATTACGCTTTGCCAACTACGGCTTCGAAAACAAATATTCGCTTCGTATGCATTTCGTAGAATACGCGTTAAAATACGCAATTACGCGTAGTGCGAAGCGTAGTGTATGCGGATACTTATGCCAGTATGCAGAAAATTGTACGCATTCATTTCTTTATAAATGCATATACTGGGAACCCTTCTATGCATACATTTTCCTTTCCAATGCGTAAATTTGTATGCATACAATCGCATGCGGAAAATTAGACGCGAGTAACGCATTCGTAGTTCACTACGCAATACACATGTTAAATACGCATAGTGGGCGTAGGTTTGAAACTTCGCCTATGAACTACGATGCGTAGATGCGAACTACGATGCGTAAATTCGCACTGGCGTAGTTTCTGCTCATCCCTGCATGCTCGCACTACCCTGGGACTGTGACTCGTGACTGTGCACAGTCAAAAGAGCTGCCAGCAGCTGCACAAAACGTAGCATAATAGAATAATGACAATCGTCCTTACTTTTTATATAAAGTCTTATCTGCCTGCAGCACTGCCTGTATTGTCACTCTGTGCGCTCTGTGCTAGCGGGGAGCCGCACATCAGAATCTGGCTGCAGCGCTGCGTGATCATGGAGCGGAGCACGACTCAGGGGGAGAGAAAGGGGAGGAGATGGCCATGCCTCCCGGAGTATTGACAGAGCAGGGGAAATAAGCTCTGCCTCCTCTCTCGTGTTCAAATATTCGACCAAACTGGTCAAAAAAGAAAACCGCTGATTTTGGGGGCCAGGCTGCAGAATGAGAAGCGGAATGGGGACAGAGCATGAGAGGACAATGAGGTAAGTGGTCTTCTTTAGTAAAATCCCCTCCAAAAATCGGTTCCCATTGACTTTAAGGCCTAGTGCACACCGAGTGGTTTTGGTAGCATTTTTAGAACTTGCAGATGTGGAAACGCTTGGGTAATGTATTTCAATGGGCTGGTGCACACCAGAGCGGTAGGCGTTTTGCAGAAACGCATACTCCCGGGCTGCAGCATTTTTGGGATTTCGGAGGCGTTTCTGCCTCCAATGTTAAATATATGAAAAACGCAAAACGCTTGATAAACCGCTAGATCAGAGCGGTTTTCCAGGCGTTTTTGTTAAAGTAGCTGTTCAGTAACAGCTTTACTGTAACAATATCTGTAATCTGCTACAAAAAAAACCCCTACACAAAACCGCAAAATGCTTCATAATAATAAGAAAAAACCGCTTCAAAAACTGCTAGCGTTTCGCGGATCTGCTAACGGTTTTTGGTGTGCACTAGTCCTCAGTCTTGGAATCCTGTTCAGAAATGGGTAAAACTGGTGATACTTATTCTGAAACGAAAGTTCTGCTGCCATCTAGTGGCTGAAATACAATGACGCAGCTTTTAGTTTTGCACTGCTTTGCTGTTTTGCTTCAATCTAGTGGCTGAAACAGGGCGTTGCTAGCCCCAAAGATCAGTGGCACATGCCCCAGATCTATTCTGGGGTGCTCCGGATGTCCCCAAGGCAGAGTTAGCTGTGGTGCCTCAATGGTGGGTATGCTGTGAGCTGTGGTGCCTCTATGTGGGCATACTTGGTGCTGTGGGGCCATGCTGGGCGCTGTGATGTTTTTATGGAAGCATGCAGGGAGCTGTGATTCTTCAATGGGAGCATGCTGGGGGTTGTGGTGCCTCAATGAGAGGCCAGTGGGAGCATGAGAGGGGGTCCACTAGAAGGTCAGGGAATGCTGTGGGGGAAACTGCCAGACAACCTGCCTAGTTATGTGACACTGCCTATTTATGTGATATGCTGAATTTTTTTGTATTAATGGAGAGGGGGCTTCATCCAACATTTTGCTGGGTAGGCCTACTTAGACTGTATTTAAGTTCATTTAAATTTGGCCCCACCCATGGCCACACCCACATCCTGGTGCATGGCCACACCCATTTTCTGGCTGCAGTGCCCAAAAGTGCCCCGGATCTCTTAGGATCCAAGCAAAGCCCCTGGGCTGAAATAGTATAATGCAGTTAAAGCACATTATAATTCTTCCATACTTTCTTTTGCATTTTTCTGTCTTCTACGTTTTTCTTTCTTCTTTAAATCTTGTGTAATTAACACCTGTCCTTGCTACATACCTCCGCCATAGTGATCAAACGCCCCCAGTGTGTTTACATTTCTCATTGATTCATTCCTGTGTTGAATTGTTGGTGGGATATTCAAACCACCTCCACTGTGACTGATTTGAATTTCCACCAAGCATTTGTATTATTTCATATGAATGAATCAATACTAAGACTTGGCAGGAAATTCATATATTTATTTATTTTATCTATTGTATTTATAAACATATTATGCTGCGTTGGACATTAGTTAAGGTTGCAGACAATATTTAGGGGTAACATACAGCAATATGACAATACAGGAATACAAGAAAACCAGATCACGCAGCACCGTATAAGTACAAGGTAATGCTTAGTCAGTCACTGGAGGGGAGCATGGAGATTAGGCAAGTCGAGTTCACTCAGATCCATAGGATAGGTGTACAGTGATGGAGGTGCATGTACAGGTAGGAGACATAAGGAGGAGGACCGTGCCCGAAGGCTTACAATCTAGAGGGTGATGTAGGGACACATAAGGTATGGGACCAGAGTTCAGCTGCGTGTTTAGAGCTCCGGTGAGGGCGGGGGTTGGCCAGAGTATAAAGGTGAGTTTTCAAGGCCTTCTTAAAGATGTTAAAGGAGTGTGAAACCCTAATGGGGGGAGGTAGGGTGTTTCATAGTGTTGGAGCAGCTTTTGAGAAGTCCTGGAGGCATGCATGGGATTTGGTGATGCGGGAGGCAGTCAGGTGAAGTTAATTGGAGGAGCGGAGTAAGGCACCTCTGGGTAAGATTGGAAACATAGGTTGAGCAGGTTTTGTGGACAGATTTGTAGGCCAGATATTTCTCATGGGTGGGGGGGTTGGGGGAGGTAGTATTTGAAGTTCACACCAATAGCTATGTCTGGGGAGGGGATAATAGTTTAGGAAGGAGTACTGTATGGCTTTATTTAGTTATTAAGAAATCATATTGCCATATTTATAAAGGTTCAATCTGATTTTTATGCTGATCAGTGGCTTGAGTCACACATAGCATTTTGCAAGTCAGTAAAGGTGGCGGTCCATGGCTACCAGGTGCTCTCTGCTATGTGAGGTATACAGATCACGAAGAACATCCGGTAGGTGTGGACTGACACTTGTGATCTGCACAAGATGGCCGGTGGAGATGTTTTTATTTACATTTGTATAGTGTTGTACACCTGCTATATTTGCATGTCTCCATTAGGTGAAATGCAAACACAACTATTCTTGAATCCTCATCCCTTGGGTGGAGGTTCGTTTTGGCTTATGACAGAAGACTGGGACTGTTTGCAGACTCTTTAAAGTGAACCCGAGGTGAGAGTTTTATTAAAGCTGCCATATTTATTTCCTTTTAAGCAATACCAGTACCCTGGCTGTCCTACTGATCCTCTGCCTCTAATACTTTTAGCCATAGACCCTGAACAAGCATGCAGCAGGGCAGGTGTATCTGTCATTATCAGAACAAGATTAGCTGCATGCTTGTTTCTGGTGTGATTCAGGCACTACTGCAGCCAAAGAGATCAGCAGGGCCGCCAGGTAACTGTTGTTGTTTAAAAGGAAACAAATATGGCAGCATCCATATCACTCTCACCTCGGGTGCACTTTAAACAATAAGGTCAGCATAGTGTAGGGGTACATTCTTTGTGGCTAATCCTAGTCTTTCCTAGCCTGGCCGTCTGCCAAGCAGTGTATGTATGTTTCCTCCAAGGTCATCTTCCTTTTTTGCTGAACAGTACAGTATAGAGAAAACTGGTCCAGGAGACAGAATACAACATCCCTTCTCCCCTTTGCTTACAATGCAATACCGTGCCTCACAATGTATCCATTTCACGTGATGCATTAGGACTGTACAGGATCCAGATCACTGAAATACTGGGAGAAAATAACAAAACAACAGAACAATACAGAACATCTTTAAAAAATGGCAATAAGCAATAAGCATTACTTATCCAGCCTAGATCATATATATTACTAGTAACCGCCATATGAATGCACACTCTTGAGTGAGTCATCCAATAGTGGCTCCTTCAACATGAAATGAGGTTAACACTGACACGCTGACCCTGCTATTATTATGCTGGACCTCTCTACAGTTGTGCTGTGACCCTTTGACATTTCTTGTTGTCACAATCTGTCCTCTATTTGTTGCTGTTCATTGTTACGTATCCCCTTATTTCTGTACATCTCTTTCAGGCTGGTCAGTGGCTTGTCATCACTTACACTTTCTTATTGTTTTGATCAAGCACTCCACTCAGACTAGACAGCTGAGCTGCAGCAGAGAGCCACCCTCTGCTGATGGAAAATTAATAGTGCTTAAAGGCTAATGGCCCATACTCACGAGGGACTTTTGTTGCCTCAACACACGGCGCGCGCGTGTTGCGGCGACAGGTCGCCCGTGAGTATGGGCCGCCGCACGCACGCGCACCCCGAACTGTCGCCCGCCGCTCATGTCGCCATGCGATTGAAAGTTTCAATCGCATGGCGACAGTCGCCACCGCACCTCCCCCGCAACTGTCGCTAGTCCGCGTGAGTACGCGGACTAGCGACAGCAACCTCCATTGTATCATATGGAGCTTCCGGCGGGGGGAGGAGGAACGTCGGCGACAGCTTCCGCCTCGCCGCTGGTCCCTCTTCCGCGTGTGTACGCGGAGGGACCTGGCGAGAAGCTGTCGCCGGCCTGTCGCCCACACGCTCACGTGTGCTGGCGACAGGCAACTTCTGCAGCCCGTGAGTACGGGCCATAAGGATGAAGGCAGTACTTCATTCACGAAACCAAATTTACAGCTACAATGCCAACTTGGTTCTTTCACTGTGTGAGTGTATGTATTGCATATGCAATTTGTATTGCTGTGAGATCTGATTTGTTGATATCTCGTTTTTTCTGTGTCAGCAACAGCCTTTTTGAGGACAGGAAGTGAAAGTGGAGTTTCTGAAAAAAACAGACACTAATAATAATAATAATTTTAAAAAATGGTTTAGTAATGTATATACATATAACATCTGTGAGACTTTTATTACTGTTTTCTGCAACGGAGGTTATCCCGGGACACCGGAGCTGCGCAAGGGACAGATAGGCTGCCAAGGGCTGGAGGAAGCCCTAGGTAAGTAGATCTAATTTTTGTTTACACCTTGCATCTGTCCTTTAAGGGCAGTGCCTCTGACATAGGAGACCTGTGTCAGGAATATAGCAGCTAGTTATGATGCTTATGATGTTGGGATAATACAGGAGTATATTTCCATTTTCTATCTGCTGTATATTATGTATGTCAGCCAGTCTGGCTTTGAAGGTATTGGCAGCTAGCTTCCTGGAATTCTGTATATACATGTGAATAAACTCTATCATTGTCTGCTGCTAATTAGGGAACACTTAAGAGCAGGGAATGCTAAATGTATTTGCTAGCCCCTGGCAAGGAGATGGCTACTTAGTCAATAGCCAGTTAAATCCTTCCCTTTGATATGCTAGGAAATAATGTCACCCATGTGTTGTCACCTATAACCGGGAGTAAGGAAGTCTTTTTTTGTGTGTGTGTGTGTGCTATAATACACTTTTTACATGTGGAGTTAGATCTCTGGGAATCAAATTATGTCTGGGGATGTGTAATGGTGGCGGGGTCGTTTTCGTGGTCAGCGCACAAGACGCGCACTGACACAACGAAAACCCTCCACCAGCGTATGATTTTGGGAAACCCAGGCTAGGTGCTATGCACCCGCAGAGGGCAATTCCCACCGGCAGATGGCGCTGTGGAGTGCAGGCGAACACCGCCGCTGCACAGCCACAGATGCCAGATGGGAATTGTACAGAACCCGATAAACGGGGCTGAAGAGCCCGTAAAGAGAAAGAGCACAGGGACAGGATGTATGTGTGTGCACCAAACTAGTCGCCACCCTGCGACAGTGCACACACAACAGCAGATATGAAACAGGAACGCGATCGCGAGAGGTGCGATCGCCAGACGTGACACAAGGCAGATCAGAACAGAATATGAGGTTAGCAAAGGCACAGGAAATAATACAATGAGGAGATACGGAAAATAACAAACGCTAGCTAACCGCGAACACCGCACTCATTCGCAACAGTGCACGCGGTTATGCGCGGTCTCCACGTGATAAGCACAATAGAGACAAGCACGCCTAACTAACCATTGACAGACAAACATGAAACAGAGGACGCGAGCGCTTGCTTAACGGTTACCTCACCGAGCCTCCAGCAAGCGTAGCAGACAAGACAGACACACGAAAACAGGGACAAGCGAGAGATAGGATCCACAGCACTAGCGGAAAGTGGCTAGTGCGATCCCAGGAGACAGAACAGAAGGATCCACAGCGCTAGCGAAAAGTGGCTAGCGCGAACCAAGGAGACAGAACAGAAGGATCCACAGCGCTAGCGAAAAGTGGCTAGCGCGATCCCAGGAGACAGAACAGATGAGGTAGGCAGAAACAACCGCTGTTCCAACCTACACTCCAGACTCAATCAGAAGGATCCACAGCCGCTAACGCTAGGGCTTGTGCGATCCAAACACAAGACAGACGGAACAGGCAAAACAAATAATGCAATCCTAACTGCACTAGGGAACCTGCCTAGTGCATTCCCACGAATTACACTAAGATAACTTTAACAAATGGGAATGGCTGACACTCCAGGAGTGTCCATCAGGAACAGACCATGAAAGGGAAATGTCCAGCAAAGCATTCTGGGAGCAGAATGCTTTTATAGTGCCAGTCATCAAAAGAAGGCAGGTAACGGATTTGCATGACTAATGTATGCAAATCCCTCAGCAACACAAGCTGCACAACTGACAGAAAGTCTCCTTTCCAGAGTCCTGCAGCAAGCAAACCTAAACAATGGTCAAAAGGCTGCCTGCCTGCGCAGGCAGCTGAGCGGATTCTCACAGGATGTAATTAAAACTAGTTCCCCCCCCCCCCCCCCCCGTCCAAACAGGCTTGCAGCCTCAAGGCAAATATTCCGGCATAAAAAGCAGGGGCAGATACCTAAAATCAGTCTACTCCTGACGGTAGCTGAAGCTGGACTCCCGGCCCAAGCTAAGTTGACTCCTGGTCCAACCAGAACTGTGTCCGTCCACAAAACCCAAGTCCAAAGTTCTTCTATCTTGATCCCTGTTATTTTGGTAAGCAAATAGCCTTGTGTGTATCTGTGTAACTTTTATTTTGTAATTTTTACTGTTTTTGTAAATCTTTTATATACAGTGGTGTGAAAAACTATTTGCCCCCTTCCTGATTTCTTATTCTTTTGCATGTTTGTCACACTTAAATGTTTCTGCTCATCAAAAACCGTTAACTATTAGTCAAAGATAACATAATTGAACACAAAATGCAGTTTTAAATGATGGTTTTTATTATTTAGTGAGAAAAAAAACTCAAAACCTACATGGCCCTGTGTGAAAAAGAAATTGCCCCCTGAACCTAATAACTGGTTGGGCCACCCTTAGCACCAATAACTGCAATCAAGTGTTTGCGATAACTTGCAACGAGTCTTTTACAGCGCTCTGGAGGAATTTTGGCCCACTCATCTTTGCAGAATTGTTGTAATTCAGCTTTATTTGAGGGTTTTCTAGCATGAACCGCCTTTTTAAGGTCATGCCACAACATCTCAATAGGATTCAGGTCAGGACTTTGACTAGGCCACTCCAAAGTCTTCATTTTGTCTTTCTTCAGCCATTCAGAGGTGGATTTGCTGGTGTGTTTTGGGTCATTGTCCTGCTGCAGCACCCAAGATCGCTTCAGCTTGAGTTGACAAACAGATGGCCAGGCATTCTCCTTCAGGATTTTTTGGTAGACAGTAGAATTCATGGTTCCATCTATCACAGCAAGCCTTCCAGGTCCTGAAGCAGCAAAACAACCCCAGACCATCACACTACATCCACCATATTTTACTGTTGGTATGATGTTCTTTTGCTGAAATGCTATGTTACTTCTACGCCAGATGTAACGGGACATGCACCCTCCAAAAAGTTCAACTTTTGCCTCGTCGGTCCACAAGGTATTTTCCCCAAAGTCTTGGCAAACATTGAGATGTTTTTTAGCAAAATTGAGACGAGCCTTAATGTTCTTTTTGCTTAAAAGTGGTTTGCGCGGTGGATATCTGCCATGCAGACCATTTTTGCCCAGTCTCTTTCTTATGGTGGAGTCGTGAACACTGACCTTAATTGAGGCAAGTGAGGCCTGCAGTTCTTTAGATGTTGTCCTGGGGTGTTTTGTGGCCTCTCGGATGAGTTTTCTCTGCACTCTTGGGGTAATTTTGGTTGGCCGGCCACTCCTGGGAAGGTTTATCACTGTTCCATGTTTTTGCCATTTGTGGATAATGGCTCTCACTGTGGTTCGCTGGAGTCCCAAAGCTTTAGAAATGGCTTTATAACCTTTACCAGACTGATAGATCTCAATTACAGTACTTTTGTTCTCATTTGTTCCTGAATTTCTTTGGATCTTGGCATGATGTCTAGCTTTAGAGGTGATTTTGGTCTACTTCTCTGTGTCAGATAGCTCCTATTTAAGTGATTTCTTGATTGAAACAGGTGTGGCAGTAATCAGGCCTGGGGGTGACTACAGAAATTGAACTCAGGTGTGATAAACCACAGTTAAGTTATTTTTAAACAAGGGGGGCAATCACTTTTTCACACTGGGCCATGTAGATTTGGAGTTTTTTTTTCTCACTAAATAATAAAAATCATCATTTAAAACTGCATTTTGTGTTCAATTATGTTATCTTTGACTAATAGTTAACAGTTTTTGATGAGCAGAAACATTTAAGTGTGTCAAACATGCAAAAAAATAAGAAATCAGGAAGGGGGCAAATCGTTTTTCACACCACTGTATATTTTTTTCTGCATTGTTCCATGTTTTTCCTGGAATATTAAATCGTTATTTAATAAGTTTGACTTCTACTGTACTAAACTAACACTCATAGCCTAGAAGAGACTGAAGTGTAACTGTGTATAAGTCCATACCTGATTGTATGATTGAGCAACCCTACCGTGTAAGATTGTAATTGCATTGTGTGTATGGGGCACTTCTGCGCTCGACAGCAGAGTGGGAAGTCCCAGAGTGGCTAACAGTATCGTTCGGAACGACTGTTAGTGGTTTTGCTTCACTACAGTGTAAGATTGCAATTGTGCGTGTGTGTGGGGGCGCTTGTCATATGTTGGCCTAAAGCGCGCAGCTGACCCAACGTACGAAAACGCCAGTGCGAGTAACTCAACAGCAGAGTGGAAGTGTCTAGCAACAGCTAATGTGGCAGTGAGAAGTGTTCTGAGGGGTCACAGCCTTGTTTTAGCTTGACTAAGGCTGCTTCCCCTCTCGATCTGGTCAAACCTGCAGTCGGGAACCGTATACGCAGGCATGCCGTGGGCCGGTCCCTGACATAATTGGCTGGCAGTGGTGGGAACGTTTAGTACATTAGTACGCAGTTTAGCTCGCTATTCTGAGTATTAAAGGCTGGAAGCTTGCTAGAAGCGACTAGCCTACAGAAGTCTACTCAGTGCAGAATCTATATACTTTTTTTTTGTTCAAGGATACACACTTGGCATTTTTGCTTTCCCTCCCCCCTTTTTTCTTTTATTTTGCAACATGATGGCTCAGAAAGCATCCAGCTACGCAAGGCAAAGCAAAGAAATACTACTCAACCTGTGTGAGCACAAAGGCATCGAGACGGTGAGTGGCCAGACTAAGGAGCAGTTAGTTCGTGCCCTTGAGCAGTATGAGGCAGAGCAAGCCCGTGCTCCAACGCCAGTGGATGCAGCTCACGACACGCCAGAGGAGGAATCGCTCTCGCCACAGAATGCGAATGGAGACGATGTCCTGGACGATCCACCGAACACGGAGATGACATCTCTGGAAGCCGACCTACAGCTACTAGGTTCGGCTGAGCCCGAACTGCGCCTAAAGCTGATCCTGGAACATTGGCAAGCAGAGAGGGAAATACGACAAGCCCAGAGGGAACAAGCTGCACAGCGAACTCCAGGCCGAGAGGGACAGACTCCAGGCCAAGAGGGAACAAGCTGCACAGCGACTCCAGGCCGAGAGGGACAGACTCCAGGCCGAGAGGGAACAAGCTGCACAGCGACACCAGCTGGAGCTGGCTAAACTTCAGTAGCAGAATGAGTCTGCTGGACCCGCAGAACGCGGCGGTGAGCGAGTCCACAGAATTCCCCTGGATAAGTTCCTCGCTATGGACAAGGACTCTGACATAGACACTTTCTTACAGGGGTTTGAAAGGACTTGTCGGCAGTATGGGGTGCCCCGTGAGCAGTGGGCAAGATACCTCACACCAGGGCTGAGAGGCAAGGCCCTGGAGGCGTTTGTGAGTCTCCCCCAGGAGGAAGAAACAGACTTTGAGGCAAATAAGAAAGCCATCATTGCGTGATACCACCTCACGGCAGAGGTGTTTCGAAAACATTTCAGGACAGTGCAGCTAGGTCCTAATGACAGTTACCTGGATCATGCGTGCAACCTGCACACTGCCTTCCAGCAGTGGTTAAAAGGACTGTCAGTTGAAACCTTGGATGCCCTGCAGGAACTGATGATAAAAGACCAGTTCCTCCACACTTGTCCTGTTGATGTCCGGCTGTTTTTGCTGGATCGAGAACCAAAGACAGTGGATGAGGCTGCGGAAATGGCTGATTCCTACACGGCCCATAGAGCACCCGAGTCCCGGAGGACTACTCCATCCAGCTGGAGGGGAGAACAGATTGCTAAATCTGTGTCACCCAGCACCCAGAGGAGGCAAGCACCGCTGTCTCCTGGATTCAAGCAACCAACCACTGACACGCGGAATTGCTTTGTATGTGACAGGGTGGGTCATATCAGCACGACTTGCCCAGAGAGAAAGAGGGAGTCCCCAAAATCCAGTGAGGCCTCAAACCCCAGTGAAGTCCCAACTGCTTTGTGTGCTACCAGAAATGCCACTAGCTATGCAGAGAATCTGCAGCTGGTCACGGTTGGGGGTACAGTTGCCACTAGGCTGAGAGACACTGGAGCAGAAGTGACTCTCATACATCCCCAGCTTGTGAACCCGGAGCAGTACATACCTGGGAAAATGATTGCTGTCAGAGGGGATGGGGGTGTCACCCCAGCCATACCTACCGCCTTGGTCCACCTTAATTGGGGGACCGGCAGCGGAATGAAGGAAGTTGGGGTAACTGACAAAATCCCCACCAACGTTTTGCTGGGTACTGATCTGGGACGGTTAGTAGCCCGGTATGAGCCTAATCCAACCCACGTGGAGCCCGCCTCCCCAGCAGAAGTTCAGGACTCTTGCAAGGTACTGTTTGATAACTCTGTGCAAATGGGGGGTGCTGGTGGGCCTCCCGGGGCTACGGACTGTATACTAGGAGCCAGCCCTAGTGATTCTCCAGTGCCTAGGCCTGGAGTGGGACATGTTGATCCAGAGAATGCAGAAACTGTTGATGCTACTTGTGAAGTGCTGAGTAGCACTGTGTATAATGCTGCAGATAATGTTGATGTGGAATGTGATGTTCTAAATGTCAATGTGTGTAAGGCGGACAATGTTGATATCATATGTATTGTCGAGTAACCAGCAGTGGTCGCTGGGCGGCAGCAGGTGGACTGCCCACTGTCCCCTTCAGATGTTGTTGAGATAAAATGTAGGAGCAATGATATGTGTGATGCAGACACTCCCTCCACTGCAGTGGTAACCAGCAGCGCTAGTGGGTCTGCAGCAGAGGGACTGTCCACTAAAGTGACAAATGTTGCTGGGTCAGCAACATCCACTTCGGAACCTGGCCCTGAGGGCCCAGGAGCCTCCCCATCAGCAGCCTTCCTGGAATGTGTTGCACTTGAAACAAAAAGAAAAACCGAGAGCCCTATATAGTGCAGTAAGTCTAACAATTGTTGGCGAAATAATTAACAGATGTGGATACACTCACAAACACGGGTTACCACATAGGCAACCACTTGAAATGCAGGTGGGGAGCATTAGAACCTGACCCCACTCAGGTTTAAGAAGTCGCTCTCTGTAGATAGAAATAAAGGGAAAGTACCCTCTACCCAAGGTGGACTATATACTGTGCAAATTAGGACAGAGGCGCCAGGCAGGTTAAAATGATCTAAAAACATCTAAAAAGGAGGAGTACAGGTGGACTTACCTCCTGAAATGATGGACAATCGAGATTGTTCAAATCGTAAATAACAATTTATTTTGGCACTCCGCAATGCGTTTCGCAGGTATAAGCCGCTTCATCAGGCAAGGAGTGCAAGCTCAAAAAGGTCCAATAGTGGCAATGCGCCTCTGTCAACAGAGGACAGAGGCGCATTGCCACTATTGGACCTTTTTGAGTTTGCACTCCTTCAATGATGAAGCGGGTTATACCTGTGAAACGCGTTGCGGAGTGCCAAAATAAATTGTTATTTACGATTTGAACAATCTCGATTGTCCATCATTTCAGGAGGTAAGTCCACCTGTACTCCTCCTTTTTAGTTGTTTTTAGATCATTTTCACCTGCCTGGCGCCTCTGTCCAAATTTGCACATTCCTGGAATGTGTGACAGGCAGCACTGAGCTCTCTGGGGCTGTTCGATTTGAAAGCAGCCTGGAACAGCTCAGGGGTCTGGCCAACAGGTCACCACCTGGGAGGGTTCTGGGAAGTTATTCCCTCGGAGCTGTCCGAAGTGGAGGAGGCAGACCGGCAGATAATCGTTTCCCAAAGGGACCGAGAGATAGTTCCTGCCACTATAGAGAAAGTGCGGGTAGTGACGGTCGGAACCCGTCCCCAGCTGCAGCACTGTCTCTATGGTCACGAATTCACGGTCGTCACTGACTCTCATTCCCCTGGTTGGTTACGTCAGGTTGCCAAGGGCAACGACACATTGCAGCAACCTGACCTAGCTTTCCAGTCGTGTAGCTTGGAGCTAACTGACAGGTGGGGAACCCTCCTGAGGATGCTAAGGGGTTACCCCACCAGGCCAGGCCATCAGTGTAGGCTTTGGCAGGACGATTTGTTAGAATCATCTGCCAGCGCCATCTGGAAGAAGGGGGCATGTCAGGAATATAGCAGCTAGTTATGATGCTTATGATGTTGGGATAATACAGGAGTATATTTCCATTTTTCTATCTGCTGTATATTATGTATGTCAGCCAGTCTGGTGTAATGATCTGCTCAGCTGTCTGCACAGGCAGACAGCTGTTTGACCATTCCTTAAGTCTGAGGGCTGCAGGTCTCTGGAAAAGAGACCTGTCTTCACTTTGCAAGTTTCAGACTTGCTCTGCTACTGAGGAATTTGCATACATTTGTCATGCAAATTGCCTAGCTGCCTCCTTTGATGGCTTACAGTATAAATACCTTGTGCTCCCAGAATTCCTTGCTGGTCATGATGGTTTGTTCCTGCTGAACTCTCCAGGAGTGTCAGCCTTTGCTGTTGTTTGCTAAGATTATATTAGAGTAATTCCTTGGGACTGCACTAGGCATCCCTTCTAGCGTAGTCAGGTTGTATATTTGTACTGCCTATTCTGTCTTGTCTGTGCGATTGCACGGTCGTCAGCGGTTGGCGATAGTGAATCGTTCTGTCTTAGATCGCATCTGCCCTAGTGTTACAGGTGGTGGATCTTTCTAGTCTGTATCTTGGAGTATACCTCGGCTGCTACTGGTTACTCCTTCTGTCTTGCGATTGTCTTGTCGCCAGCGGCGGTCGACAGGAGATCGTTCTGTCTGTTGGGATCGCACTCGCCCTAGCGTTAGAGGTGGTGGTTCCTTCTGTACTCTGTCTGGGAGTGTAGGCCAGAGCTGCGGTTGCTATTGGCTACTCCTTCTGTCTGTCTTGTCTGATACAAACGCTTGCTGTAGGCTCGGTGAGGTAACCGTTTAGCAAGCGTTCGCGGTCTCTATTCCGTGTTTGTGTTACATTGGTTAGTTAGGGTGGCACGCTTATCACTGGGTGCCTAACGCGTGGTGATCGTGTCTCAAACGCGTTCGCTGTTGCGAATGAGTGCGGTGTTCGCATTTAGCTAGCGTTTGTTATTTTCCTTGATGTTCTGATCTTTTAAGTTTGCTGTGCCTTTCTTGCTACACTTGTGTTCTGTCTTACTCGGTCTTGCGTCACTATTGGCAATCGCCACTCTTGCGATTGCGTTCCCACTTCGTTTCTGCTGTTGTGTGTTCACCATCGCTGGGTGGCGACTAGATTGGTGAACACACATACATTCTGTCCCGGTGCTCATTCTCATTAGCAATCGTCATCTCTTGCGATTGCGTTCTCACTTGGTTTCCGCTGTTGTGTGTTCACCGTCGCTGGGTGGCGACCAGATTGGTGGACATACATATATCCCATCTCTGTGCTTATTCTGTCTTGTGTCGCTGTTAGCAATCGCCATCTCTTACGATTGCTTTCCCACTTGGTCTTCACTGTTGTGTATTTACCATCGCTGGGTGGCGACTGGATTGGTGGACACACATACATTCTGTCTCCGTGCTATCTCTCTTTAAGGGCTATCTTGCCTTGCATTGCTTTCCCTCGTACAATTCCTATCTGGCATCTGTGGCAGTACAGAGGGGTTGTTCCTCTGTTCTCCACAGCTCCATCTGCCGGCAGGAATTCCCCTCTACAGGTGCACTGCACTCTCAGATTATACGCTTGTGGAGGATTTCCGTAGTGTCAGCGAACGGATCTAGGGGGGGGGGGGGGGGCAAGCGGGTATCTTGCCCCAGGCGCAGTTTGTTGAATTCTTAAAAAGGCGTCAAAATGAATGGCAGTTTAGGCGCCAAAACCTGACATTTAGGCGCCAAAACCTGACCTTGCCCCAGGCGCAACTTGGTCTTGATCCGTCCCGCTGACCACGAAAATAATTCCACAATCGTTACATCTCGCTTTGAAGGTATTGGCAGCTAGCTTCCTGGAATTCTGTATATACATGTGAATTAACTCTATCATTGTCTGCTGCTAATTAGGGAACACTTAAGAGCAGGGAATGCTAAATGGATTTGCTAGCCCCTGGCAAGGAGATGGCTACTTAGTCAATAGCCAGTTAAATCCTTCCCTTTGATATGCTAGGAAATAATGTCACCCATGTGTTGTCACCTATAACTGGGAGTAAGGAAGTCTTTTGTTGTGTGTGTGCTATAATACACTTTTTACATGTGGAGTTAGATCTCTGGGAATCAAATTATGTCTGGGGATGTAATTAAAACTAGTTCACCGTCCAAACAGGTTTGCAGCCTCAAGGCAAATATTCCAGCATATAAAGCAGGGGCAGATACCTAAAATCAGTCCACTCCTGACGGTAGCTGAAGCTGGACTCCCGGCTCAAGCTAAGTTGGCTCCTGGTCCAACCAGAACTGTGTCCATCCACAAAACCCAAGTCCAAGGTTCTTCTATCTTGATCCCTGTTATTTTGGTAAGCAAATAGCCTTGTGTGTATCTGTGTAACTTTTATTTTGTAATTTTTACTGTTTTTGTAAATATTTTGTATATATTATTTACTGCATTGTTCCACGTTTTTCCTGGAATATGAAATTGTTATTTAATAATTTTGACTTCTACTGTACTAAACTAACACTCATAGCCTAGAAGAGACTGAAGTGTAACTGTGTATAAGTCCATGCCTGATTGTATGATTGAGCAACCCTACCGTATAAGATTGTAATTGCATTGTGTGTATTGGGCACTTCTGAAAGGAAAGATATGCAAGGATTTTGGTCTATATTGACTTAAAAAGCGATCTAAAGTATAGATTGGACAGGATGGAAAATCTAGGTTAATTGGGGTGGGGCAGTAGCAGCAGCAGATTGACAGGGTTTAGGGTTGCACTTAATCGAACATTGCAATGCTGCAGTTTAATTGATCTGCAATAGATTTCCTGCTGGAATGTATTTTTGCAGTCTATGGTAGGAACCATCAAACCCTTTCAGAGAGGAATCGTTTGCTGCCTTTGCCTAATTTTTTTTCTTCTTTTGCAAAAATTGTGTCACGTGGTCTAAATACCTCCTCCTACCCAGAAATCACTGTTTCAATGTTTTACTTGGTAAGATACCACAATTGTTCGGAACTTCCGCAAGGATGCCACAATGTTACCTCATCATTACTGAACTATTTCGGTTTCTTACTGAATACTCACATTCAGTAAAATATTGATGAACTGCAAAAAAAAACCCCCAAAACATTTTACCGCTTATGTTAATATACTGCAGGGAAAAACAAATACCCAAAAGGTCATAGTGCATGGAAGCCAATATGTTGTAGCCACTCATGAACAAGTACAATGTATGTGTGTTGCTAGGTGTTCCAACTATTTATGCATCTATTATCCCCTCTATTTTATGTTTTGTACTCTGTATAGCATCACAGAAGATGCTAGCACATTATAAGTAAAAAAAAAATAAAAAAAAATAACAGTAATAATAAAGAAGCATAAGAACCGTTTTCTCGGATAACAGATTTGTTAGGTTCTAATTTACTCTGACCACTTCTTCCTTTAGCCTACAGAAGGAAAAGAAGGATTACATGATCATGCCCCAAAAAATCAGAGCATTACATATTTATCACCTAATCAAAGTGGTCACTTGCTTCTCCATAAGTTCTGGTACAAATGAGCAACTCTAGTTGTAATATTGCTTTTAATATTCCTTGCTAATGTTCCTGCTGTGTTTTTTGTCCCCGTTTATACCTCTGATCAGAGCCGAATTTACCATAAGGCACTGTAGGCGCGTGCCTACAGTACAAGCGCCTGATGTTGGAAAGGCGGCTCACTCTCCTCTCCTAGTGCCTCCCTTCCTCTTTCCCAATGCAGAGTCCCGAGCAGAGTGTAAATATGAGGTTACTCACCCTGCTCTCTGCATTCCAGTGACCAGATCTCTCTTCAGTTGGGGGTCCTCTAGCTACCTAATACTGAGGGAACCTAATACTAAGGGACACCTTTAGCTACCTATGATGGGCAAGGAAGCTAAGGAGAAGTGACAGCTGGGCCAGCCAGCACACTTGTGGTGCAGTTCGGTTGGGGTTTGTAGGTTTATGAAGGGTTAAGTCTAGCATGCCCAGACATTTCTGCCTATAGGCACCTATGATGTAAATCCGGGCCTGCCTCTGATGGACCTAGTATGTAGAGTCTCGGGTGATGTACCTGGTGGTAGCAGCAGTTAATAATCCTTGTAGTGTTCCTGGTTGTACTGGTGATTAATGTACTTCGATGTGCTACTGGTTACTAGAATCCCTGGTAGTGTCCCTGGCAATGCTGATGGTTAGTGTCTCTGGTCATGCTGGAGCTTAATGTCTCTGATGGTGCAATCAATTAGGACCCCTGATGGTACTAATAGTGTCCCTAGTTTTGCCTTTGCTGGTGTTTGTGGTTTATCCCCCCAGTACTGTTGTGTGTATATAATGGTATTATTAGTTGCTAATGTCCATGCTGGTTATTATATTTGATGGTGCCTCCAGTACTGTCCCTGATCACTAGTTCCCCTGGTGGTTACTATCTTGGTACTATCTCTGATAATTATTGACCCCAGTGGACATTGTCACTAGTATTATCCTAAATCTTAAGTGTTCCTGGTAGTTATTATTGTCCTTTGTGGACTGACAGTGCTTGTAGTTAGTGTTCCTGATACTGTCCTGGTGAGTGCTAATGGTTACTGTCCCAAATGCATAATGTCCATGATACTATCCTCGGTGGATAGTCACTGGTGATTACTGTTTATGGTAATTTTCCTGTTGAATGGTGCCCCTATTGTTTAGTATTCATGGTACTGTCCCTGGTAGTTAGTGTCCCTGGTGACTAGTTTCTTTGATAGTACCCCTGATAGCTTGTGATCTTCGTGGTTAGTGATCCTGGAAGTTAGGCTTGGTTCACACATAAAAAGGTGTCCAGTCCTGTCCTGTCAGTTTTTGACAGTTTGCATCACCTTTGTATGTTTTCTATGGCTGTGTTCACACATAAATCTGTGCATATCCAGTCCGGTCCTGTCCTGTCAGTTTTGTATCAGTTTTGGATGTGTTTTCATGGGTGTGTTCGCACATAATAGGTGTACATTTCCAGGCCAATCCTGCCCTGTCAGTTTTGTATCAGTTCTCTATGGGTGTGTTCACACATAAACTGACAGAACAGGCCAGGACTGGACTGAACATGTACAGATTTATGTGTGAACCAAGCCTAACTGTCCCTGGTGGCACCAGCAGTTACTGTCTCCATCACTCCTATATTCCTGACTGCTACCCCCTATGTTCTCACTCTTCTCTTAGGGCCCATTTCCACTTGTGAAGTGATGCGAGTGTGGCTACCTAGCCGCATCGTATCACTTCCGCTTGCAGTCGCGTCACTTTCGCATCTCCTGATGCAGAAGTGACTGGAGGAGATGGGATGCGGATGCAGCCGCGCAAGAATCTGCAAAATGCACGGATCGCTCAACTCCGCTCCCTATAACCAGCACACAATGGAAACTGTTCCACTGCCATGCATTGGTTACAGTTTGACCGCGGTGCGATGAGGCTATGTAGCCGCATCGCACCGCGCACAGTGGAAACAAGCCCTATGGAGCCTTTCCCATCCTTCTTCCCAAAACTTTCATTGGTTGTCAGTGGTATGATGTTAATGGTAAACATGGGTCTGTAGAGTTACTGATGATCCCTAAAAATCAGTAACAGTGTCATTAGTGGCAGAAATTGGTAGGGTATCCACATACGGATCTTCCCGAGGCTTTGTAACAGGGATTTTATAACTGTACTACTGGACCTAAGCTCGTACAGTAATTTATTCTATGCCACTCTCACAACCCCCCTCCCCTCCCGCCCTTCACCCCCGCTGGCTGCATGTCATAACACATGTATATCCACCACACGTGGGCACACCACGCCTGCACACGCCCACCACCTGGTCCCGTCCTCCTCCTGCTCTAAAGTCCACCTGCGTGCCGCGCATGCGTGGTACGCAAAAGCATGGGCACAGGTACACGCAGGAGGAGGACGCAGGGACACAGGGGTTTTATTAGGTAGGACAGTGGACCTAAGCCCGTTACAATAACGGGCTCTAGGCCACCCTCACAGCCCCTCTTCCCCTCCCGCCTATCACCACTGCATGTTACAACGCATGTGCGCACCCTGCGTGCACGCTGCCCGAGCGCACACTACACCCGAGCCCGCCTCCCCAGCAGAAGTTCAGGACTCTTGCAAGGTACTGTTTGATAACTCTGTGCAAATGGGGGGTGCTGGTGGGCCTCCCGGGGCTACGGACTGTATACTAGGAGCCAGCCCTAGTGATTCTCCAGTGCCTAGGCCTGGAGTGGGACATGTTGATCCAGAGAATGCAGAAACTGTTGATGCTACTTGTGAAGTGCTGAGTAGCACTGTGTATAATGCTGCAGATAATGTTGATGTGGAATGAGATGTTCTAAATGTCAATGTGTGTAAGGCGGACAATGTTGATATCATATGTATTGTCGGCTGCAGAAGTAACCAGCAGTGGTCGCTGGGCGGCAGCAGGTGGACTGCCCACTGTCCCCTTCAGATGTTGTTGAGATAAAATGTAGGAGCAATGATATGTGTGATGCAGACACTCCCTCCACTGCAGTGGTAACCAGCAGCGCTAGTGGGTCTGCAGCAGAGGGACTGTCCACTAAAGTGACAAATGTTGCTGGGTCAGCAACATCCACTTCGGAACCTGGCCCTGAGGGCCCAGGAGCCTCCCCGTCAGCAGCCTTCCTGGAATGTGTTGCACTTGAAACAAAAAGAAAAACCGAGAGCCCTATATAGTGCAGTAAGTCTAACAATTGTTGGCGAAATAATTAACAGATGTGGATACACTCACAAACACGGGTTACCACATAGGCAACCACTTGAAATGCAGGTGGGGAGCATTAGAACCTGACCCCACTCAGGTTTAAGAAGTCGCTCTCTGTAGATAGAAATAAAGGGAAAGTACCCTCTACCCAAGGTGGACTATATACTGTGTGTGATGATTTGCTCAGCTGCCTGTGCAGACAGGCAGCCCTTTGACCATTGTGTAAGTTTGCATGCTGCAGGACTCTGGAAAGAAGAGTTTCTGTCAGTTTTGCAGCTTGTGCTTGCAGAGGAATTTGCATACGTTGTTATGCAAATTGCCTGGCCACATTCATTGGAGGCGTGTACTATAAGTACTATGTCTTTCCCACAATGCTTTGCTGGTCATTTCCCTTCCATGCTCAGTTCCTGATGGACACTGCTGGAGTGTCAGCCATTGCTATCTAGTATAGTTAATTCCTGGGGGTTGCTTTAGGCTCCCCTTCTAGCCCAGTCAGGTTGTATTATCTGTATTGCCTGTTCTGTCTTGTCTTGCCTGTTTGCCATTGTCCTGTCCCTATGGTGGTTGACAGGAAATGGTTCTGATCTATGTTCTTGGAGTATAGCTGGTGCAGCAGTTGCTGCCAGCTATCTCTTCTGTTCTGTTTCCTGGGATCGCGCTAGCTACTTTGTGCTAGCGCTGGGGATCCTTCTGTTCTGTTTCCTGGGATCGCGCTAGCTACTTTGTGCGAGCGCTGGGGATCCTTCTGTTCTGTCTTGTCGGTCGCGATTGCGCTGTCACCAACGGCGGTTGATAGCGAATCGTTCTGTCTTGCTGAGATCGCACTAGCCGCTAGCGTTAGCGGCTGTGGATCTTTCTGATCTGTGTTCCTGCTTGAATCACACTTGCTCTGGCGGAAGAGCGGTGGATCCTTCCTGCCTAGTTCTTGTTTTTCGTGTGTCTGTCTTGTCCGCTGCGCTTGCTACAGGCTCGGTGAGGTAACCGTTAAGCAAGCGCTCGCGTCCCCTGTTTCATGTTTGTCTGTTTATGGTTAGTTAGGCGTGCTTGTCTCTATTGTGCTTATCACGTGGAGATCGCGCATAACCGCGTGCACTGTTGCGAATGAGTGCGGTGTTCGCGGTTAGCTAGCGGTTGTTATTTTCCGTATCTCCTTATTGGATTTGCTGTGCCTTTGCTACCCTCGTATTCTATTCTGTTCTGCCTTGTGTCACGTCTCGCGATCGCACCTCTCGCGATCGCGTTCCTATTTCGTATCTGCTGTTGTGTGTGTGCGCGGTCGCGGAGTGGCGACTGGATTGGCGCACACACATACAACCTATCCCTTTTGCTCAATCTCATTCGCAATCGCCTCTCTTGCGATTGCGTTCTGCGCTTCGTACAATTCCTGTCTGGCACTTGTGGAGGTACAGAGGATTGGTTCCTCTGCACTCCCCAGCGCCATCTGCCGACAGGAATTTCCCTCTACAGGTGCATAGCACCTTTTGCTGGGTTCCTGCAAATTATACGCTTGTGGAGGATCTCCGCCGTGTCAGCGCACGCGTTGTGCGCTGATCACGGGGGAAGTTCCACAATCGTGACAGAATGACCAGCCCAACCCAAAACCCCAGTGTAGACGGAATTTCCGATTTGTACGATTTTGTCGAATATGGCTCTTGTACCTTTAAGAGATTTAAAAAACTTGAACCTGAATCAGCAGACGAATTTTTGTCTGAGTGTACGAAACTGTTAGCGAACCCTGAATTCCAATGCACCCCAGTGTCTACCTGGGCCCCCCAAATGGTCTACATTCTGTTGGGGGGCGAAATGTCAATGTGGGGTTATGATGTGTTAGATCATACCACCCTGAGTCAAAGACCCCTGGAATTCTTGGCCTTTTTAATTCACAATTGGCTGAGATTACCTCAATTACCATACCCCCTTAATGAGTTGTTGTCAGCAGCTCAATCAGCTGTTCCATCTACTCTTTCATCCATAAAGCAGCCATCCAAAGCCTCTAAGTCTAAACGTAAAAGATCTAGGAAGGCTTCCCAGCGGAAAGATCCGTTGCCCATGGCAACCACAGATAGAGAGGTTATTTCTGGCAAGTCTGAAATGGGCAAAACCATGCAGTATGATAATGATGTTTATAATGCATCTGCTGATCAGTTTCCAGGTTTTCTGCCCCAATCCAAAGCTTATGTGGATCCTGCTATAGGTAGGATCGCACACTACATTAAAGCAGTTAAAAAATCTGTTCTTGTTCCTGAACTCCACCCCTATGGAGATTATTTGGATACTGGCCTGTTTGAACCCCCATTTGCTTCCTGGGATGTTGGGGCCTTGCTGGAGGAATTCGATTTTGATTGGAAAGCCTTTTGCGATTTTTACATCGCAAAAAGCGAAGATGTCTTGAATGCTTGTCTTGACTCTATGTACCTTCTGATTGATTCCGATGAATGTGACAAGGATGATGTGGATCTGGTGATCTATGTATGGCAAACGATTTTGGATGAGTTGCACACACACCAACCAATTGATTCCAATAAAGAGACATCGTTGTCGGATGATTGTTCCTGCCTTTCTGGGGTAAAGCATGTGAGTCTTGACTTTGTGCAATCTGAAATGAATGAGTGTGCCGCTGTGGTTGATTCCTGTGCGAATCCTGAAGGATTCGCTCCTGACAGTGTGCAGTTTGAATCTGTGCGATCTGATGCCTGTTTCTCGGATGTTCCTGCAGATTGTGATCGGCATGAGTCTGCCGGTTTCCTCAAGGATGTGTGGGATCCTTTGTCATTTAGAAACAGATCTTTGAGATCTTCCGTCTGTGACCCTGCTATGGGGAAAGTTTCTCGACTGTGCAGCGTCAAAAGTAAAATTAATATGCCTAATAAAGCTTGTCCTGTTGATGTCACTATTTCTTCTGCAGATGAGTCTCTGTCTCACCCTGTTCACACCTGTAAGGGCCCGTTGCCTGGGGACAGTTGCTCCAGCGCTTCGGTCCTAGATGCCTTGCAGTCTGCTCCGCAGATCGCGAAGGTTTGCGCTATAGAAGCGTCAGTTTCACAACCTAAAGTGAATTTTGATTCGCAGGTTTTGCGTTCTGATTCCTCGGATTCGACATTGTTAGCCGAATCTAAGAGTGAGACAGCGCTTCGGTTTTGCGAATCTGATGCTGAACCCTCTTTGCCTTATTCAGAGACGCTTTCTCTGAACCTGCCCTGTACCATGAATAACAATATGATGTCCAATCACACTGACATTTGTGAGTCCCTTTCTTGCTCTGAGGGAAGTTTTGACTCTCCACCCTGTACTCTGGATGAGTCAACATTGCCTTGTACAATATCTCCTGCCCTGCCCCTAGAGGCTCGTCTAGGTATTGCTGCTATTTTTACTTGTTTTTCTGCAGTTTTGGAGTTACAAGCTAGTTTGATTGCCACACAGAATTCTGGGTACAGTGAGAATGAAGTTAGGGAGTCAGTGTGTGTTCCAGTAAATATACCTGTACATTCCCCTCATGATGATGAGATCCAGTCTCAGGTTATGGTGGAACCATTCCTGGGACATCTGCCCTGTCCACAAAATAAAGTTCCAGTTTTGCCCTGTAACATGGATAGTTCAGAATCCTTTTTAGAAAACTTGAAAAATGATGCTCCTGAGGTCTTGTTGGATGTTCTGGAGGTCTCCGAGTTCCTGCCAAAGGGTGCAGAACTTGTAGGAGATGTCTCCTGCCCCCCAAGTTCTTCTGAGGGGTTACCCTCTTCCGTAGGCATTGCTGCCTTGCTGACTACCTTTGCAGCTCTGGTGGAGCTTCACTCATATGTAGTCAATGATGATATTGCAGTCACAGAAATTTCTGAATTTGAGCCCGAGTCTTCTTTTGAAAGTCCAGTGCTTGAGACCATTGCTCGTGATGATTCTCTGCCCGGTCCTGGTTTTGGTTTCCTCGTGTCGGACTCTGAGGTTGGCAGTTCCCCGACATGTCCTGAGGTTTCTCCTGTGCTGGTGTACCCCAGTGTGCTCTGTGACCCAGAAAGCCCAAGTGTGCCTCGGTTACCAGTGTACTCAGATGCTTCCTCGGTGGAGACATGCTCTGATATGGCCTGCCTGCTTGCATGTCCAGAAGTGGTCCCTGAAAGTCTTGATCTTGATGGGGGTCCTCGTAATTCTGAATCCGGAATTGTCATTGGTTCCATGGGGGTTCTTGGTAATTCTCCATGTGAGCCTGGTGATTGTTCTGCCCTCTTGGGATCTCTGTGGAGCTTCAAAAGGTTCTGGGAGATTCCGGGGGAAATTTTGCTTGGTACCCTGGATAAGATCAACGGTGGCTTTTGTGTTGTAAGGGACACTTCGAACAGGTATTGTGGCAGGTTTGGTATTTTCAGACGCTCCTTGGAAGGTGGTGGGTATTGTCTGGAGGGTGTCGATGGCTTCTTCTCTGGCGTTCACAGTCCTGATGGGTGTTATCCTGAGACTGGTAGTACTGATGGGCATGTTTCGGTGGCTTCTGTTTCCGATGAGGTCGGTTTCGGGTGGACTGACTCTGGAATTGGACCTTGTCGGGCTGCCCCGACCTTCATGAGTCTTCAGTTTGAGTCTGTTGCTAATAGCAGTTTTGGGGGTCGTCTGGAATTCGACCCTGGAGGGGGGGGTACTGTGATGATTTGCTCAGCTGCCTGTGCAGACAGGCAGCCCTTTGACCATTGTGTAAGTTTGCATGCTGCAGGACTCTGGAAAGAAGAGTTTCTGTCAGTTTTGCAGCTTGTGCTTGCAGAGGAATTTGCATACGTTGTTATGCAAATTGCCTGGCCACATTCATTGGAGGCGTGTACTATAAGTACTATGTCTTTCCCACAATGCTTTGCTGGTCATTTCCCTTCCATGCTCAGTTCCTGATGGACACTGCTGGAGTGTCAGCCATTGCTATCTAGTATAGTTAATTCCTGGGGGTTGCTTTAGGCTCCCCTTCTAGCCCAGTCAGGTTGTATTATCTGTATTGCCTGTTCTGTCTTGTCTTGCCTGTTTGCCATTGTCCTGTCCCTATGGTGGTTGACAGGAAATGGTTCTGATCTATGTTCTTGGAGTATAGCTGGTGCAGCAGTTGCTGCCAGCTATCTCTTCTGTTCTGTTTCCTGGGATCGCGCTAGCTACTTTGTGCTAGCGCTGGGGATCCTTCTGTTCTGTTTCCTGGGATCGCGCTAGCTACTTTGTGCGAGCGCTGGGGATCCTTCTGTTCTGTCTTGTCGGTCGCGATTGCGCTGTCACCAACGGCGGTTGATAGCGAATCGTTCTGTCTTGCTGAGATCGCACTAGCCGCTAGCGTTAGCGGCTGTGGATCTTTCTGATCTGTGTTCCTGCTTGAATCACACTTGCTCTGGCGGAAGAGCGGTGGATCCTTCCTGCCTAGTTCTTGTTTTTCGTGTGTCTGTCTTGTCCGCTGCGCTTGCTACAGGCTCGGTGAGGTAACCGTTAAGCAAGCGCTCGCGTCCCCTGTTTCATGTTTGTCTGTTTATGGTTAGTTAGGCGTGCTTGTCTCTATTGTGCTTATCACGTGGAGATCGCGCATAACCGCGTGCACTGTTGCGAATGAGTGCGGTGTTCGCGGTTAGCTAGCGGTTGTTATTTTCCGTATCTCCTTATTGTATTTGCTGTGCCTTTGCTACCCTCGTATTCTATTCTGTTCTGCCTTGTGTCACGTCTCGCGATCGCACCTCTCGCGATCGCGTTCCTATTTCGTATCTGCTGTTGTGTGTGTGCGCGGTCGCGGAGTGGCGACTGGATTGGCGCACACACATACAACCTATCCCTTTTGCTCAATCTCATTCGCAATCGCCTCTCTTGCGATTGCGTTCTGCGCTTCGTACAATTCCTGTCTGGCACTTGTGGAGGTACAGAGGATTGGTTCCTCTGCACTCCCCAGCGCCATCTGCCGACAGGAATTTCCCTCTACAGGTGCATAGCACCTTTTGCTGGGTTCCTGCAAATTATACGCTTGTGGAGGATCTCCGCCGTGTCAGCGCACGCGTTGTGCGCTGATCACGGGGAAAGTTCCACAATCGTGACACTGTGCAAATTAGGACAGAGGCGCCAGGCAGGTTAAAATGATCTAAAAACATCTAAAAAGGAGGAGTACAGGTGGACTTACCTCCCGAAATGATGGACAATCGAGATTGTTCAAATCGTAAATAACAATTTATTTTGGCACTCCGCAATGCGTTTCGCAGGTATAAGCCGCTTCATCAGGCAAGGAGTGCAAGCTCAAAAAGGTCCAATAGTGGCAATGCGCCTCTGTCAACAGAGGACAGAGGCGCATTGCCACTATTGGACCTTTTTGAGTTTGCACTCCTTCAATGATGAAGCGGGTTATACCTGTGAAACGCGTTGCGGAGTGCCAAAATAAATTGTTATTTACGATTTGAACAATCTCGATTGTCCATCATTTCAGGAGGTAAGTCCACCTGTACTCCTCCTTTTTAGTTGTTTTTAGATCATTTTAACCTGCCTGGCGCCTCTGTCCAAATTTGCACATTCCTGGAATGTGTGACAGGCAGCACTGAGCTCTCTGGGGCTGTTCGATTTGAAAGCAGCCTGGAACAGCTCAGGGGTCTGGCCAACAGGTCACCAGCTGGGAGGGTTCTGGGAAGTTATTCCCTCGGTGCTGTCCGAAGTGGAGGAGGCAGACCGGCAGATAATCGTTTCCCAAAGGGACCGAGAGATAGTTCCTGCCACTATAGAGAAAGTGCGGGTAGTGACGGTCGGAACCCGTCCCCAGCTGCAGCACTGTCTCTATGGTCATGAATTCACGGTCGTCACTGACTCTCATTCCCCTGGTTGGTTACGTCAGGTTGCCAAGGGCAACGACACATTGCAGCAACCTGACCTAGCTTTCCAGTCGTGTAGCTTGGAGCTAACTGACAGGTGGGGAACCCTCCTGAGGATGCTAAGGGGTTACCCCACCAGGCCAGGCCATCAGTGTAGGCTTTGGCAGGACGATTTGTTAGAATCATCTGCCAGCGCCATCTGGAAGAAGGGGGCATGTCAGGAATATAGCAGCTAGTTATGATGCTTATGATGTTGGGATAATACAGGAGTATATTTCCATTTTTCTATCTGCTGTATATTATGTATGTCAGCCAGTCTGGTGTAATGATCTGCTCAGCTGTCTGCACAGGCAGACAGCTGTTTGACCATTCCTTAAGTCTGAGGGCTGCAGGTCTCTGGAAAAGAGACCTGTCTTCACTTTGCAAGTTTCAGACTTGCTCTGCTACTGAGGAATTTGCATACATTTGTCATGCAAATTGCCTAGCTGCCTCCTTTGATGGCTTACAGTATAAATATCTTGTGCTCCCAGAATTCCTTGCTGGTCATGATGGTTTGTTCCTGCTGAACTCTCCAGGAGTGTCAGCCTTTGCTGTTGTTTGCTAAGATTATATTAGAGTAATTCCTTGGGACTGCACTAGGCATCCCTTCTAGCGTAGTCAGGTTGTATATTTGTACTGCCTATTCTGTCTTGTCTGTGCGATTGCACGGTCGTCAGCGGTTGGCGATAGTGAATCGTTCTGTCTTAGATCGCATCTGCCCTAGTGTTACAGGTGGTGGATCTTTCTAGTCTGTATCTTGGAGTATACCTCGGCTGCTACTGGTTACTCCTTCTGTCTTGCGATTGTCTTGTCGCCAGCGGCGGTCGACAGGAGATCGTTCTGTCTGTTGGGATCGCATTCGCCCTAGCGTTAGAGGCGGTGGTTCCTTCTGTACTCTGTCTGGGAGTGTAGGCCAGAGCTGCGGTTGCTATTGGCTACTCCTTCTGTCTGTCTTGTCTGATACAAACGCTTGCTGTAGGCTCGGTGAGGTAACCGTTTAGCAAGCGTTCGCGTTCTCTATTCCGTGTTTGTGTTACATTGGTTAGTTAGGGTGGCACGCTTATCACTGGGTGCCTAACGCGTGGTGATCGTGTCTCAAACGCGTTCGCTGTTGCGAATGAGTGCGGTGTTCGCATTTAGCTAGCGTTTGTTATTTTCCTTGATGTTCTGATCTTTTAAGTTTGCTGTGCCTTTCTTTCTACACTTGTGTTCTGTCTTACTCGGTCTTGCGTCACTATTGGCAATCGCCACTCTTGCGATTGCGTTCCCACTTCGTTTCTGCTGTTGTGTGTTCACCATCGCTGGGTGGCGACTAGATTGGTGAACACACATACATTCTGTCCCGGTGCTCATTCTCATTAGCAATCGTCATCTCTTGCGATTGCGTTCTCACTTGGTTTCCGCTGTTGTGTGTTCACCGTCGCTGGGTGGCGACCAGATTGGTGGACATACATATATCCCATCTCTGTGCTTATTCTGTCTTGTGTCGCTGTTAGCAATCGCCATCTCTTACGATTGCTTTCCCACTTGGTCTTCACTGTTGTGTATTTACCATCGCTGGGTGGCGACTGGATTGGTGGACACACATACATTCTGTCTCCGTGCTATCTCTCTTTAAGGGCTATCTTGCCTTGCATTGCTTTCCCTCGTACAATTCCTATCTGGCATCTGTGGCAGTACAGAGGGGTTGTTCCTCTGTTCTCCACAGCTCCATCTGCCGGCAGGAATTCCCCTCTACAGGTGCACTGCACTCTCAGATTATACGCTTGTGGAGGATTTCCGTAGTGTCAGCGAACGGATCTAGGGGGGGTGGGGGGGCAAGCGGGTATCTTGCCCCAGGCGCAGTTTGTTGAATTCTTAAAAAGGCGTCAAAATGAATGGCAGTTTAGGCGCCAAAACCTGACATTTAGGCGCCAAAACCTGACCTTGCCCCAGGCGCAACTTGGTCTTGATCCGTCCCGCTGACCACGAAAATAATTCCACAATCGTTACATCTCGCTTTGAAGGTATTGGCAGCTAGCTTCCTGGAATTCTGTATATACATGTGAATTAACTCTATCATTGTCTGCTGCTAATTAGGGAACACTTAAGAGCAGGGAATGCTAAATGGATTTGCTAGCCCCTGGCAAGGAGATGGCTACTTAGTCAATAGCCAGTTAAATCCTTCCCTTTGATATGCTAGGAAATAATGTCACCCATGTGTTGTCACCTATAACTGGGAGTAAGGAAGTCTTTTGTTGTGTGTGTGCTATAATACACTTTTTACATGTGGAGTTAGATCTCTGGGAATCAAATTATGTCTGGGGATGTAATTAAAACTAGTTCACCGTCCAAACAGGTTTGCAGCCTCAAGGCAAATATTCCAGCATATAAAGCAGGGGCAGATACCTAAAATCAGTCCACTCCTGACGGTAGCTGAAGCTGGACTCCTGGCTCAAGCTAAGTTGGCTCCTGGTCCAACCAGAACTGTGTCCATCCACAAAACCCAAGTCCAAGGTTCTTCTATCTTGATCCCTGTTATTTTGGTAAGCAAATAGCCTTGTGTGTATCTGTGTAACTTTTATTTTGTAATTTTTACTGTTTTTGTAAATATTTTGTATATATTATTTACTGCATTGTTCCACGTTTTTCCTGGAATATGAAATTGTTATTTAATAATTTTGACTTCTACTGTACTAAACTAACACTCATAGCCTAGAAGAGACTGAAGTGTAACTGTGTATAAGTCCATGCCTGATTGTATGATTGAGCAACCCTACCGTATAAGATTGTAATTGCATTGTGTGTATTGGGCACTTCTGAAAGGAAAGATATGCAAGGATTTTGGTCTATATTGACTTAAAAAGCGATCTAAAGTATAGATTGGACAGGATGGAAAATCTAGGTTAATTGGGGTGGGGCAGTAGCAGCAGCAGATTGACAGGGTTTAGGGTTGCACTTAATCGAACATTGCAATGCTGCAGTTTAATTGATCTGCAATAGATTTCCTGCTGGAATGTATTTTTGCAGTCTATGGTAGGAACCATCAAACCCTTTCAGAGAGGAATCGTTTGCTGCCTTTGCCTAATTTTTTTTCTTCTTTTGCAAAAATTGTGTCACGTGGTCTAAATACCTCCTCCTACCCAGAAATCACTGTTTCAATGTTTTACTTGGTAAGATACCACAATTGTTCGGAACTTCCGCAAGGATGCCGCAATGTTACCTCATCATTACTGAACTATTTCGGTTTCTTACTGAATACTCACATTCAGTAAAATATTGATGAACTGCAAAAAAAACCCCCCAAAACATTTTACCGCTTATGTTAATATACTGCAGGGAAAAACAAATACCCAAAAGGTCATAGTGCATGGAAGCCAATATGTTGTAGCCACTCATGAACAAGTACAATGTATGTGTGTTGCTAGGTGTTCCAACTATTTATGCATCTATTATCCCCTCTATTTTATGTTTTGTACTCTGTATAGCATCACAGAAGATGCTAGCACATTATAAGTAAAAAAAAAATAAAAAAAAACAACAGTAATAATAAAGAAGCATAAGAACCGTTTTCTCGGATAACAGATTTGTTAGGTTCTAATTTACTCTGACCACTTCTTCCTTTAGCCTACAGAAGGAAAAGAAGGATTACATGATCATGCCCCAAAAAATCAGAGCATTACATATTTATCACCTAATCAAAGTGGTCACTTGCTTCTCCATAAGTTCTGGTACAAATGAGCAACTCTAGTTGTAATATTGCTTTTAATATTCCTTGCTAATGTTCCTGCTGTGTTTTTTGTCCCCGTTTATACCTCTGATCAGAGCCGAATTTACCATAAGGCACTGTAGGCGCGTGCCTACAGTACAAGCGCCTGATGTTGGAAAGGCGGCTCACTCTCCTCTCCTAGTGCCTCCCTTCCTCTTTCCCAATGCAGAGTCCCGAGCAGAGTGTAAATATGAGGTTACTCACCCTGCTCTCTGCATTCCAGTGACCAGATCTCTCTTCAGTTGGGGGTCCTCTAGCTACCTAATACTGAGGGAACCTAATACTAAGGGACACCTGTAGCTACCTATGATGGGCAAGGAAGCTAAGGAGAAGTGACAGCTGGGCCAGCCAGCACACTTGTGGTGCAGTTCGGTTGGGGTTTGTAGGTTTATGAAGGGTTAAGTCTAGCATGCCCAGACATTTCTGCCTATAGGCACCTATGATGTAAATCCGGGCCTGCCTCTGATGGACCTAGTATGTAGAGTCTCGGGTGATGTACCTGGTGGTAGCAGCAGTTAATAATCCTTGTAGTGTTCCTGGTTGTACTGGTGATTAATGTACTTCGATGTGCTACTGGTTACTAGAATCCCTGGTAGTGTCCCTGGCAATGCTGATGGTTAGTGTCTCTGGTCATGCAGGAGCTTAATGTCTCTGATGGTGCAATCAATTAGGACCCCTGATGGTACTAATAGTGTCCCTAGTTGTGCCTCTGCTGGTGTTTGTGGTTTATCCCCCCAGTACTGTTGTGTGTATATAATGGTATTGTTAGTTGCTAATGTCCATGCTGGTTATTATATTTGATGGTGCCTCCAGTACTGTCCCTGATCACTAGTTCCCCTGGTGGTTACTATCTTGGTACTATCTCTGATAATTATTGACCCCAGTGGACATTGTCACTAGTATTATCCTAAATCTTAAGTGTTCCTGGTAGTTATTATTGTCCTTTGTGGACTGACAGTGCTTGTAGTTAGTGTTCCTGATACTGTCCTGGTGAGTGCTAATGGTTACTGTCCCAAATGCATAATGTCCATGATACTATCCTCGGTGGATAGTCACTGGTGATTACTGTTTATGGTAATTTTCCTGTTGAATGGTGCCCCTATTGTTTAGTATTCATGGTACTGTCCCTGGTAGTTAGTGTCCCTGGTGACTAGTTTCTTTGATAGTACCCCTGATAGCTTGTGATCTTCGTGGTTAGTGATCCTGGAAGTTAGGCTTGGTTCACACATAAAAAGGTGTCCAGTCCTGTCCTGTCAGTTTTTGACAGTTTGCATCACCTTTGTATGTTTTCTATGGCTGTGTTCACACATAAATCTGTGCATATCCAGTCCGGTCCTGTCCTGTCAGTTTTGTATCAGTTTTGGATGTGTTTTCATGGGTGTGTTCGCACATAATAGGTGTACATTTCCAGGCCAATCCTGCCCTGTCAGTTTTGTATCAGTTCTCTATGGGTGTGTTCACACATAAACTGACAGAACAGGCCAGGACTGGACTGAACATGTACAGATTTATGTGTGAACCAAGCCTAACTGTCCCTGGTGGCATTAGCAGTTACTGTCTCCATCACTCCTATATTCCTGACTGCTACCCTCTATGTTCTCACTCTTCTCTTAGGGCCCATTTCCACTTGTGAAGTGATGCGAGTGTGGCTACCTAGCCGCATCGTATCACTTCCGCTTGCAGTCGCGTCACTTTCGCATCTCCTGATGCAGAAGTGACTGGAGGAGATGGGATGCGGATGCAGCCGCGCAAGAATCTGCAAAATGCACGGATCGCTCAACTCCGCTCCCTATAACCAGCACACAATGGAAACTGTTCCACTGCCATGCATTGGTTACAGTTTGACCGCGGTGCGATGAGGCTATGTAGCTGCATCGCACCGCGCACAGTGGAAACAAGCCCTATGGAGCCTTTCCCATCCTTCTTCCCAAAACTTTCATTGGTTGTCAGTGGTATGATGTTAATGGTAAACATGGGTCTGTAGAGTTACTGATGATCCCTAAAAATCAGTAACAGTGTCATTAGTGGCAGAAATTGGTAGGGTATCCACATACGGATCTTCCCGAGGCTTTGTAACAGGGATTTTATAACTGTACTACTGGACCTAAGCTCGTACAGTAATTTATTCTATGCCACTCTCACAACCCCCCTCCCCTCCCGCCCTTCACCCCCGCTGGCTGCATGTCATAACACATGCATATCCACCACACGTGGGCACACCACGCCTGCACACGCCCACCACCTGGTCCCGTCCTCCTCCTGCTCTAAAGTCCACCTGCGTGCCGCGCATGCGTGGTACGCAAAAGCATGGGCACAGGGACACGCAGGAGGAGGACGCAGGGACACAGGGGTTTTATTAGGTAGGACAGTGGACCTAAGCCCGTTACAATAACGGGCTCTAGGCCACCCTCACAGCCCCTCTTCCCCTCCCTCCTATCACCACTGCATGTTACAACGCATGTGCGCACCCTGCGTGCACGCTGCCCGAGCGCACACTACATGCATGTTTCCTGCGCACACACCCGCGCGCACTTTGCGCCAGCACACGCCTGACCCCTGGCCTCGTCCTCCTCCTGCTCTAAAGTCCACCCGCGTGTCGCGCATGCGTGGTACGCAGAAGCACGGGCACAGGGACATGCAGGAGGAGGACGCAGCGACACAGGAGATTGAGTATGCTGTCAAAAGGACTTTAGGTAATTGAAACTGTGTATTAAGAGAAAACTATCATGGCAAAATAATCAGATAAATACAGCAGTTATAAAACAAACCTAGAAATAATACTGTATGAAATATGCACAAAAAGCAACATCAAACACAGAAACAAACAATGCAGGAGAAGGAGAGAGAGGAGAGGAGACCAGCACTGCGATCAGCTATTTATTCCATAGTGTGACATATTACAGGCAAAAACACAATAAGTGCAAGCATGCGACATACCAATTTGAGAAGTGGTGTGGGTGGCGGTGGGTGCTGGGCACTGTTAGCCTTACAGCCTTTTCGCGAGGATATGCGCTTCTACGGAGGCTCTCCAGAGACTATGCGCGCGAACCGGCCGTAACGCTAACAGTGCCCAGCACCCACCGCCATCCACACCGCTTCTCAAATTGGTATGTCGCATGCTTGCACTTATTGTGTTTTTGCCTGTAATATGTTACACTATGGAATAAATAGCTGATCGCAGTGCCGGTCTCCTCTCTCTCCTTCTCCTGCACAGTATATTGCTATATCTACTGATCAGAGCACGCAGTCACAGCCATAGTGTGTGAAGCATCGTGGGCCCTGCCAGCTCCCTGCTCAAGAACTTTTTTTGTTGTAGTGCCAACCTAACAACTCCTCCATACACCACATAAACAAACAAGCAGTAGGGCACAGCAAACAATCATTACAAATATGTACAAAGTACAAAGCAAAGCAAGGCTAGAGGTACAAAGTGATGGAGAGGAGCAGAAAAGCAGATGCACTACTACTACCAGCACTAACTGGTAATAGATAATAGATTTGGGGCATATGCCCTGCTTAGTGACATCTGGACTGTACAATGCTGTAGGAAAAATGTATTTAAATAATTTCCTTTTTATTTATAAGCTATACAGTAGATGTGTATGTAATCAGTTTAATGTACTTGCTTTTATCAGTGTTTGCAGCAGTTTGAAACTGTTTCCATGCGTAATTTGTAATCAAGCTGTGCATATTAGCAGTTGTAATTCTGTTTAGTAGCTATCACAGTGATAATGCTTTACTGGCTCTCTTATCTTAATGCAAATCAATCTATTGCATTTGATTAATTAAAAACAATAGACTCTGCACTTCTGAAATGTTATCTTAACTGTTGTTTTGCAGAGGTGTTGGGTTGTTGCCCAATAGTCACCAAAGGAAAAATGTCTACAATTTGTATATGCAGGGCCATTTCTTGGGAAGTGCAGGCAGGGCAACCGCCCTAGGCGCAGACCGGAAAGTAGAAAAAGGGGGGCACAGGCAGAAGGACATAACCGCTATGGAGCAGCCAAATGGAAGCCCTTGACTCCTCCTGGGCTGCCTGCATCCGACGTCAAGTCATCATCAAGTCACCACCACGTGAAGACACGTGATGTCCTGTAGCGGTATTTCAGGCTGTCAGTGCACCGCGCCCATGGAGGAGTCGGCTTTTCAGGCTTTCTTCGCCTGTTTGTTTTCCTGGTCCCTGCTTCCTCCTGGATGAGCTGCTGGTCACTAGTAAGTAGGCAGTTCTACTGTGACCTGTGGCTGTGTGACTGACCCTAAAGAGTAAGGGTTTGCGAGTCCATGGGGGGGGGGGGGGGGCACAATTTTTACACCCTTGCCCTGGGTGCAATTCAGCCTAGAAACTGCCATGTGTTCCTAGGCTGAAATGCTGCCTAGAACTATGCGGTAATAAGCCGCATAGTTTACTCTGAGTGTGGCATGGCTTAATGTTTGAACAAAGTGCAGAATTGTATTGCTGTTTGTGTTACATTTTGGATAATTTCTCTTAAAGAGACACTGAAGCGAAAAAAAAAACCCGATGATATTATGATTTGTATGTGTAGCACAGCTAAGAAATAAAACATTCAGATCAGATACATAATTGTTTCCAGTACAGGAAGAGTTAAGAAACTCCAGTTGCTATCTCTATGCAAACAAGCCATTAAGCTCTGGACTAAGTTAGTCATGGAGAGGGCTGTTATCTGACTTTTATTATCTCAACTGCTCCTGGACTATTTACTTTTCCTCTGCTAGAGGAGAGGTCATTACTTCACAGACTGCTCTGAAAGACTCATTTTGAATGCTGAGTGTTGTGTAATCTGCACATATTATAGAATGATGCAATGTTAGAAAAAACACTATATACCTGAAAATAAAAGTATGAGAATATTTTCTTTGCTGCTAATCTTCTAGTAATTATTCATAGTAAACAACCAATTCACTATATCATATTTTTTTTTTTCGCTTCAGTGTCTCTTTAACTTCCTCTCCAAGAGACTGGGTCACTCAATATACAAAGAGATGTATTTACAATGGAAACATAAAAAGAAAAATAACATTCAATTTAGCAATGTTGTGAAGTCTTAGAACATCCCTGACTCCTGGTTTTCAGGTGCCGTGCCTCCCCAATGTAAACACAAACAGCAATAAAAAATTGCCTTATATATGTTACAGGCAAAGTTTGAAATCAGGCATTCTATAAATTGCCTAGGCAATGTATACAGTGCCTGAAGTGTTCAGGCAAGGTATGAAATAGCTGAGTTGTTACATACATTTCCTAGGCATTCTATACAATGCCAGAAGTTAAACCGGCAGAGTATAGAATACGGTAGTCTTGTTAGTGATTGCCTAGGCATTCTATAGAATTCACGATGAACAAAGCCAAAATGTCGGTGAAGACATGGATATTGAAGAGTCTTCCTTTTCTGCCATGTGTTGTGTCTGTTAAAATGAGAGCAGCGGTGCCCATGCATGCAGAGAGTGTGGGCGGATCATTCACGCTATCTGTGGGCATGCTACTAAAGACGATTGAGGTGAGGAAATGGAAGGTTATGGGGTTCATGTTTTGTGCAACATTTGCTTCAACATTGAATGCTGTTGAAGGTAGAAGACAATCGTCATCGAATCTGGAAGTACAGGTCAAAAAAAGAAAATGTGACAAAAGACGGCTTTTACCGACTTGGAACAGCACAAGGAATTTGTAAAGCAGCTATAGGCAAGATCACAAATCACAGTTTGTCCAAAGAGCTTACTGAGAGTTGAAGATGTCCCTGACCACGAAATACCTCTTCGATCTGTTGCTACTGCTCAGTCCAAGGGAAACAGCCAAGGGTTTTTGAGGTGTATGTGCAAGACTAAGTGTAAAAGTATGAAATGCCTTTGTGCAAAGAAGAAAATTAAGTGCAATTCAAAATTCATTCTCGCAAACATGTTTTTTTTTTTTTTAAATGTTCTTTCATTCTCAGGCATTGCGTTGGGGGAAAAATACCTCTCCGATATCCCATTTCACACTTTGCCAAATGAGTACTTGTCATTCTTTAGAATGCCTAAGCATTGTATAGAAGGCCTACGAAATGTATGTAACAACACAGCTATTTCATACCTTGCCAAAAAAACTCCAGGCATTGTATATATTGCCTAGGCCAGGAACCTTTTTGTCTGAGAGAGCCATAAATGCCACATATTTTAAAATGTAATTCCGTGAGAGCCATACAATACGTTTCAAACTAGGACAGTAGGGCTCATGTCCCTGTTGCCATGGTGATGTGTATACTATTGATCTGCCAGGCAGCGGAAGTGTCAGACACGTCTTCAGCTTCTCTTGGGTTTTAGTAACATCAGCAATTTCCCTGAGAGCCAGACAGGAGAAATACCGACTAACAGCTTGTACAATTAGCTAGCTGACTTGGGGGTTGATTCACTTTGTAGGACGAGATCCCCGTACTTTGATTGGCCCAGTAGGCTGCCAGTCACTTGACTCGTCCTACAAAGTCCCTGGACCTGACAGGGTCCAGAGTGGGACAATTGGAGCAGCTGCTCGTTTTGGGTATAGTGTAAGTTAGTAGTGTATGCTACAGCAGTAGCGTGCCTACTTTGAAAATGTTATTTACGCTACCACACTAAGCTGCGCTACTTGAGCAATGTAGCTTAGTGAATCAACCCCTACTGATCTGTATGTGAGCCGGATGTAGCCATCAAAAGTGCCACATATGGCTCCCGAGCCATAGATTCCCTATCCCTGGCCTAGGCATTCTATGGAATGCCTGCTTTTCACACATTGCCTGTAACATATGCAACTCGTTGACCAGCCCAAATGGTCAGTACTGGGCAGCACTTTGGTGTAGGTCTGCCACGTTTGTCTTGCAGCACTAGAGTCCCAGGTTTAATTCCTTGCCTAGACTGTATCTATGTGGAGTTTGTATGTTTTCCTCTTATTTGTGTTGGTTTTCTCTGCGCACTCTGGCTGCTTCCCCCCCCCCCACATATCAAAAACATATTCATTGGATCCCTCAAAGTGGCCATGAACTATGGTTAGGACATGATGGGACCATGACCTTAGGATAAGATCCTGAGATCCTTTGAGGGAAATACGATGAAATGGCTATTAAAATACATAATAGTGGGGGATCCTCACATTATGTATACCTATTATGTATACCAACCGATTAGTTTTCCCTCCTTATTTATACAACCTAGTTCCAGGTATATGCGCCATTTTTTAATATGTTGTGATTTGCACAGGTGGCTGATAAAGGTATTCATACCTCTCATACTGTCTGCACCCCTCCAACTGTACCCACACAAGTGTATGACTAACAATCAATTCAAACTTTAGGCCTCTTTTCCATGGATGGCTGAACTGCTTGTTTGCCTACTGACCAAAAGCGCCATTCGGCTGCAATTACATGCAGGAGAATGGAAGTGTTTTCGGAACCACATGCACAAAATTGCATTTGTGAATGCGTTGTCTAGTGTGAAAGAGCTCTAAAGCACAGAAGTCGGGCAACTGACATTGTTTAAAAGGAAATGAAAAAGGCAGCCTTTATAGTCCTCCTACTTCAGGTTCCCTTTAACAAAGGTCAGGGGAAATCAAAGCTTCTTGTTAAGGGACTGAGCCTAGGTTCTCACTTGCCACCGACCATGAACGACCAGCGGGAGTAGACAGTGTACTGTCCGCTCTGATGATCCAGTCGCAGCCTGGGGCAGGTGCATTTCAACCATAGTCCAAATGGAAAATGAATCAGCTCTTCCGGGTATATTGCGGACAGCACATAAGTGCGGTCTGCTTACTGCAATGCAGACTGACAAGTGTGAATGGACCCAATTTATAATATAGGATCCGTTCAGTCAGTTTTGCAATGCAGTAAAACGGACCAAAACAAGTGTTTTCTACTGTAGTGAGAGCAAAGGCTGAATCCTTCTCTACTACAAACCGATTAAACAAATAACCTCCACACCATCTCCTTACTGATGCCTAATCCTGATTTTAAGCCCCAGTTCTCAATCTGAAATGCAAAATCGCAATCGTAATCGTGCATTATGCTATTACGCGATTTATCATCAGTTGCGATTAGCAATTCTCATTCCAATGAGTGAAAATCGTGACACAATCGCCGGGAAAATGCTGCATGTAGTACATTTGCAATCAGTGATAATCGCAAACGTGCCACAATCGCTGCAGTGAGAGTAATTCTATAGGATGACTTGTGCAGTGTTTGGGAAGCAGTGTTTTTGCTGATGACTGGTGATCAGCAAAGCATGAATCATGGCCACTTTGTGATGGGCCCTTAGGGCCCCTTTACATTCAGGCCATTTACATTCAGGTGATTAGCAGGCTGCTAATTGCTGGTAATTGATTGCTAGCGCTTTTTAAAGTGCTAGCGCAATGTTAACTATATGACAGTGATTTCACTGCCGTGATCGCCGGTAATTCGCGATGAGTGCTAGACGCAAAACGCACTACATGCAGCATTTTTTAATGCAATGTATTTCAATCGCGAATTACGATCGCTCAAAAACCGCAAAAATGTCCAGTGATTTTTATGCATTAATCGGGCAAAAATCACTGGCGCTAATCGCTCGCGTTTGTAAGTGTGGATGGGCCCTTACTGATACTCTTTTGTTAAACTCTGGCGTGGATTTCAAGCACTGTGGGAAAACATCTTCAAGTATTTTATAGCCCAACACTTCCATCCGAATTAAACCCAGTCTGTTGACAGCACGTTTTCCACACTTCATGACCTTTGTAAAGCAGCAGCAGCAGCACAGGAACTTCCCAGTAAAGGAAGCTGGAAAACATACACGCCTATTTGGGGATCAGGTGTATATTATATAAACACGGGATAAACTCTTCTGTAGTGGAGGCATCCGTGCGTCCCTCGTCCTGTGTACTGAATGCAAGCCAGGGCACGTCGCACAGCAGTGGTCCAGCAGCACAGCTCGGCCACATTGCAGCAGCGCTCCCGTTGCCTGGACTCCTCAAACTCAATGCAGAACGTAACTAAACTCCAGCAGGGCTGAGCTCATTGTTTGACTTTGCAGGGAAAACTGAAACCTCTTTCCGCCTTCCCCTCCTCCTCCGCCTCCTCCTTGGAAGTTGGAAGAGGGGGGTGAGACTTGGCTACGAGAAAAGGATGTGAAAATATGGCGAACTTTTCCTGGGAAATGCTGCTCAGTGCGAGACCGTTACTTGTAAGAGTGTGCTAGTAGAGCGCTGCGCAACAGGAGCCTGTGCGGCCACTAGAAGGTTCCCCAGCACATTGCCATGGCCTGTATTGTCAGCCCTGCCATTACTGCCTGAGGAACAATGGAGCAACAGGCTGTAAAGAGGAGAGAAAGGGTAGGATGCAGTAAACTTCTTTGTTGACTTTTTAATTAACCCCTGTAGAGCTGTCATACTAACCTGATTCGTGCCGCAGAGGTCAGTGAGAGAGATACTAGACTGTCTCAGGAGGGATTAGTGGTGCTTCTTCTATGTGAGAGTCTATATTGTGCACCTTTGTGTCCAGGAAGGGCAGTGCTTCCCATTAAAGTTTACTTCTAACAATGCAGCTGTAAGCAATGTGTGTTCTGTGTCTTCTGGTGACTGCTGTGCGGTCAGGGTCAGGACAGTCAGTGATCTTCTGGCTCTAAAGTGATGAATGCCTGAGGTTAAACTTGTGGCCTGCATGGTATCAAGCGAGAGAGGGAAAGCTGAGGAATCCACGTTGTGGGTACAGATATAATTGTATCAAAAGCGAGTTTGTGCTGTGAAGCAAAGTATCTCCATAGTCTGTTCATTATGAAAACAAAACTTCTGTATGACTCTGACGTAGGATGTTATTCAGGAGGAACAAGGTCAAGGGATACTGGAGAGTAGAATGGACATAGATGACACATTGTATCAAGCTACTACTCACAGAGAAGGGCTGTTTTGTGATGTTACTCCAGCAGGTCTTGCCCGGATCAGTGTATGCTGGGATTTGTAGTTCCAGCAGGAGTCAAGAGCCAAAGTTACCTAAATGGTGTATTCACAGCTAGAATAAGAAGCTGGTTATTACAGAATTGGAGGGAATTTACTGGTGGAGTTACAACTCTGAGTAACAGAAGAAAATATGATTATATCTTACTATGCCAAGAATTAAAATGACTTCTGAGCCGAGGCCGCTGCCGTTTATTTATTTTTAGTAGTATAAAATTTAGTGTTTTTTCCACTTATATAGGCACTTTCTGCAGCACTCTACTGAAAACCTGGCACTTGCACTAGTTACTGCCCCAAGGCACAATACAATACAATAATACACCTACTAAAGTCACTACCATAGTATAGGTTTAGTTTTGAGGAAAAGCTCAGTTTGTTTTTGGCATATTGGAACAAATTGTAGGTTTTGCCACAGATGTAGGAACATCATACAGTGGTGTGACAACAGGGGTTGCAGAGGTTATAATAGCACTTGGGGACCCTGTTTCTCCTTCAGCTGCTGAATTTCAGTGTCCTTACACTATTAGACATTTTTCATAAATAAGATGCTAGATTCAATAGAAGTATTGAATGAAATGAAAATCTGTTGAAAAGATAAGGACATGATGATCGGTGTTCCGTAGTGTTATTGATGGAACACTGATCCAACATGTCTATTGGACCTGCGGGGGATAAAAGTATCCAATCAAAGTTCCCATGGTTGGATGTGGCCAATCAATATTAGCCAAGATTTCCTCTGAAATAGCATGTAATATTAATGATGCAAAGTGGTAGATCAGGCAGATATACCGTATATTGTTTACCTAATCTGCCAGAAATCTACAGGTGTATGGCAGCTGGCCAGCATAAGTGCTACAGTGGTAATCATCACATCTATGTGTGTTTTTAATAGTGGCAAAGGGAACCTTAAAGAGACTCAGAGATGAAAAACTAAGAAGAATCGATACCGGTTCAGCCGTGATCAGGTTCCAAATGTGTCTGGATTCTGGCTGAAGCATTTTGGACCATTCCTCTTTACAAAACATCTCCAGTTCATTCAGGCTCGATGGCTTCCTGAGCAAGGACAGCTCTCTTTAACTCACACCACAGATTTTCAATTATATTCAGGACTGGGGACTGAGATAGCCATTCCAGAACGTTGTACTTGTTCCTCTGCATGAATGCCTTAGTGGATTTTGAGCAGTGTTTAGGGTCGTTGTCTTGTTGAAATATCCAGCCCTGGAGCAGCTTCACCTTTGTCACTGATTCCTGGACATTGGTCTCCAGAATCTGCTGATACTTAGTGACAAGACAAGACAAATAACATTTATCACGCTTTTCTCCTGGCGGACTCAAAGTGCCAGAGCTGCAGCCACAAGGACGCGCTCTATAGGCAGTTGCAGTGTTAGGGAGACTTGCCTAAGGTCTCCTACTGAATAGGTGCTGGCTTATTGAACATTCAGAGCCGAGATTCGAACCCTGGTCTCCTGTTTCAGAGGATGAGCCCTTAACCATTACACCATCCATGCGTCCCTCAAATTGGACAAGATTCCCAGTTCCTGCACTGGCCACACAGCCCCACAGCATGATGGAACCACCACCATATTTTACTGTAGGTAGCAGGTGTTTTTCTTAGAATACTGTGTTCTTTTTCCTCCATGCATAACGCACCTTGTTATGCCCAAATAACTCAATTTTAGTTTCATCAGTCCACAGAACCTTATTCCAAAATGGCTTGTCCAAATGTTTTTTAGCATACCTCAAGCAGCTCTGTTTGTGCTATGGGCGGAGAAAAGGCTTCCTTTACACAAGAAGATGCTGTATGCAAGAGTGATGCAAAGTGTGCTGAATGGTTGAACGATGCACAGTGACTCCATCTGCAGCAAGATGATGTTGTAGATCTTTGGTGCTGGTCTGTGGGTTGACTCTGACTGTTCTCAACATACGTCGCTTCTGTCTGAGATTTTTCTTGGTCTGCCATTTTGAGCCTAAAGCCCCATCTACACGATGGGACATTGCAGCGATCTGGCGGCTCGATTAGCCGCCGGATCGCCTCTTCCGCGTGCCCGCCGCGTCCCCGCTCGCCGCGCCTGCGCCGGCATCAATACCCGCTCGATTCCCGCTCGTCCCCGCGCCGCGCCGCTTATCTTCCACTCGATTCCCTGCCATTGTCCCCTAGCGGGGAGCGAGCAGGGAATCGGCGGAAGCAAGATCCGTCCTGTCGGATCTTATCAATCGAGCCGCATTAGCGGCTCGATTGATAAGGAGCATCGCGGCCGCATCTACGCGTGTAGTTGCGGCTTAAAAGAGAATCTGTATTGAAGGAATGTTATATAAATAAACATATCAGCCTGTTCGGGAACATCTCCTAGCCCCCTCTTTGACATTTTCGCCAATCTCCACCGCAATATTGGCGATAAAATAACAGTTTTATAAACTGTTTTGTAAACAGTAAAGATGGCCACCAAAACAGGAAGTATACTGAAAAGAAACAGGATGTATACTGCCTAATGTTTGCAGGACAAGTTTTTATTATTACACAGTGAATGCAGCCTTCAGATGTTATGTGCAAGTTTAGAAAAAGGTTTACCTTCTGCATCTGTGTGACACTGAAGCGTGACAAGACTCCCCAGACTCCTTTATAAATACAGCTGTTTCTTCTGAGCCAGGAGTCTGGGCTCTGCACTTGTGTCTGGATAACAAATTGTCAGCAAGTAACAGGCAGCTCCCTCTTCCCACAGCTTCACAAACACTGCTGAGACTGAGAGCAGGGAAACTGTCTGTGAGTGAGAAATAAAGCACACAGGAGGGAGCCTGGAGGTGTGGGGGGTGCATAATTTATCCCTATCACAGCAGAGGCAGCTCCTTCCTCTCTGGGTTGACAAAGCTTGGCAAAGAAAAGAAGATAAAATATGTTAGAGAGACAGTGCAACTAGAAAAGGCTGGAGTAAGACAGAGCACATTAGAACAGGTATAGGAACTTGTAGGATAGGAGAAATAAGGCTGAACATTTTGTTACAGAGTCTGTTTAACTTGAACTGAGCCTGTGGTCTTCCATTTCCTCAATATGTTCCTAACTGTGGAAAGAGACAGCTGAAATCTCTGAGACAGCTTTCTGTATCCTTCCCCGAAACCAAGATGGTGAACAATCTTTGTCTTCAGGTCATTTGAGAGTTGTTTTGAGACCCCCGTGTTGCTACTCTTCAGAGAAAATTAAAAGAGGAGGGGAACTTACAATTGACCCTCTTGAATACTCTTTTTCATAATTGGATTTACCTGTGTATGTAGGACAGGGGCCACTGAGCTAACCAAACAAATTTGAGTTCCAATTATTAGTTCTAAAGGTTTTGGAATCAATAAAATGACAACAGTGTCCAAATTTATGCACCTGCCTAATTTTATTTAAACAATTATTGCAAACTTTCTGTAAATCTAATAAACATCATTTCACTTCTCAAATATCTTTTTGATATATTTAACTGACTTTTTTATGGTAACAACCAACAATTTATACAGGAAAATCATGACGATTAACAAGGTTACCCAAACTTTCGCATCCCACTGTAACAGCCCTACATAATCTACCTTAGACATGACCATCTGAAGCAGGCTTTGAGCTGAGGTACAGATGTCTGGAAAGTCGGGGGGGGGGGGGGGGGGGGTCTAGGGAGATGCAGGTGTTGTGATATTTGTAGCTAGAATTACAATTTCCTGTTGGAATATAGGTGGGGAGAGTGAGGAAACGGTAACAGAATATTTGTCGGAATAGGCTAATTACTGCATATTTAGTTCCCTGACCTTCACTCCCCATGTTGGAAGCCGGTGGTAATAATGAGGGTGTTAGGCCATGGTACAGCTGGCAATGATTGGATATTGTTGAAGTGTGTTATTTGTGCCAGGATGAGATATTACAGCATGGCTGCAGGTGTCCTTTGTAGGCATTACATTATAACACTAAGTTTGGTAATTAATGAAGTTTATATTTATACTGTCCACAGCTGTTGGATGATCATTCTATTTCCTAATAGTGTGCTATTATTGTAGAAAGCTATACAATTTAACATTTCTATTGTGGAATCTGTAATGGAGTGGCAGGTGTTTTACTTGTAGCTATTGTGTACCACCAGTCATAGTAGCCTGTTAGTCACATCATAGTGTACAGTTTTCCAGAGGTTTCAGAGCTTATTTTCATATCCTCTGTTCATGCTCTTCCCAGCAAAGGCTAGCAATGAAACTAGCAATGGAAAACAGACTTTTTCTGGGTGTTTCTATACTGATGTAAATGAAATGCCTGTTTAATGTCAATAGAAATCCTACAATTGCTTCCTAATATAACAGCATCTAGTGAACGTTGCCTGCAACGCCCAGTGGCTGCCTGCTGTTGCCAAAGGTTGTTGAGCCTCATAATAGGCTGACATTTAAACAGTGAGAAAATGGACAGGATTCTGGCACTTGATGATCAATGAAACTACCTAGAGTAGGTGTTCTACAAGTGTTTGGCAGAGGCTAGAGTGGTGCAGCACAGTTGGGGTATGTGATTATGTGCAGCTGAGGATGGCTGTAATTCTAAGTGCAGGATTCTCAGCACTCCCCATCCCTCAAAGGGATCCTTGCCTTAGAAATCTTACCTACACTTGCAATTTTAGCAACTCGACTTGATCCGCAGGGGCATCAGATGTGCATAGACTGCATTGTCTGATGTTCCCATGTTTGCATTGAGATCGCTGCAGAATCAAAACTCATGCTTGTCGACGAATTTCTAAAACACATTGCGATTTCCATTCATTATAATGAATGGAAAACATAACCGCATCAGGAACAATCGCGTTGAAATACAGGTCCCTTACGTTACGAAGGCACGTAAAGGAAACCAGAGACAAACTGCATTCAAAGTTTTACACATACCTGGGGCTTCCTCCAGCCCCGTCCGCATGCATCACTACCACGCCTCCGTCCTCAGTCTTCTCCGTCTTCTGTTCCGGGTTCCGTAACTTCGATCAGCCGCGTCCAGTCTGAGCATGCACAGTGTGCTCCCTCCATCTCTCTCTGATGGAGAGAAGTACTGCGCAGGCAGATGGGGCTGGAGGAAGCCCCAGGTATGTATAAAACTTTGAATATAGTTTGTCTTTGGTACACTTCTGGTACAGTTTCCCGCAGTGCGAATGTGGTTAAGGGCCCTTACAGAGCATCTTTTAGATAGATAGAAAATTTTCTATATACTGTTTTTTGTGTTCTAGACTCACTATTATGTAATATCTGCAGAGCTCACAATACTTTTTTGTGGAAGTGTCTTGAGTCCCTTCCAGTGCTCCAGAATCCTCCCCTCCCTCCATAAATTTCATAAAGCCGTGTGTTAACTTGGGCACCGGGTGTTGCAGATAGGTAGAATATCAGTAATGTTCTGTTCTGTCGCTTCTTGGCCTTTTGGCTAAGATCAAGTGTAGTATCTGTTCTTGAGGTTTTTGGGAGGACCTGGAGGGATGGCACTGTGGCAGGGTGTCCCTTCTTGTCGTAACTCCCCAGAGGCTGATGGAATGGCTCTTCTCCTGGTCGAAGCTGAAGGGCTGAGGGCTTTGCTTAGGCGTACTGCCCCTGGAAGTGGCGCTCCAGGTGCACCTGAAAAACCTGGGATGTGGCAGATCCCGGGCGGAGTAAGGTGCTTAGGTCTGTACTGCCCATATGCATAGCCGACTAACGCAGCTCCCCGGCCTTTTGGCTAGGGAGAGTGCGGAATTTTTATCACTCCGGCCGCAAGGTCGGGGCCAGCTTGCTGGCACTGGGGACTTGTCCCCTGGGGACTTCGGTTCCCACCCGGCTCCCCCTCGGGGGAGCCACCGACCATGTGGGATGCCACATGGCCAGGCCTTGTGGGTAACCACAGGGCATGCCAGAGTCCTCCAATCCTTCGGGTGTCGGAGGACTCCACCAGGGTCCTCCAACCCCTCAGGTGTTGGAGGATGCCAAGTACCCCCTGCGCCGATGGCAAAGGGGGATAAGTTCCCTTAGGGGAACACTGGAAGGGCCCTGCTGTATTGTGGGGCCCGTGGCTGCTCATGCACGTTTTGTGGGGGTGCTTTAGGGCACTCACGCTTTTTCCGTGCATGGGCATTAAGGCCTTGCTTAACCGGGACTCCTGTTGCATGCAACAGGAGCGAAGAAAGCTTAAAAAAAAAAAATCAGTAATGTTCTGTTACCAATATTATACTATAGGTAGTTTCACTGAGCCAGATTCCAATCATTTCTCTATCCTTTTACTAACTATTGTCTAACCCTAACCTTCCCCGATTACAACCATTATGACTAATGATAATTTCCAAGGCAAACAATAATCTAATCTCCCACCCAAAGCAAACTCGTTACTAAACGCCTAACCCTTATCCTCCCTCCGAAATCCACGTACGTAAAAAAAGGGCGCCGGGAAAAAAGGGCGCAGGGTTTTAAACGATAAGCATGAATAACGTTTAAAAAAAATTGTGCTATATTTCGTTTAAAAATAATGTTTTATAAAGTTATAAATCATTAAATAATGTGTATGAAATCGGCAATTGTAAAAACGTTAATCTTCCCTGTTTAAAAAGTGAAATTTATAATAACGTTTTATAAAACATTAATAAGAATGTTACTAAAGCTATACCTAACCCTACTCTCACACAGAACCCTCCCTGTACCTACACCTAACCCCTAGACCCCCCTGGAGGTGCCTAACCCTAAAACCCCCCTGGTGGTGCCTAACCCTAAAACCCCTCTGGTGTGGCCTAACCCTAAGACCCCCCTGGTGGTGCCTAAACCTAAGACCCCCCTGTGATAAGCATTAATAAGGTTTAAAAAAAATATTGTACTGTTTTTCGTTTAAAAATAATGTTTTAAAAAATATTGTACTGTTTTCCGTTTAAAAATAAATGTTTTAAAAAAAGATTGTACTGTTTTTCGTTTAAAAATAATGTTTAAAAAATTATAAATCATTAAATAATGTGTAATCATGAGAAGCAGTTATAAAACATTAAAAGTGTCCGGGCGGCGCTTTTAAAATGTTATTTTTCTCCAGCGCCCTTTTTTCCTGTTGGGCGCCCATTAAACGATATTTATTATGGGAGTGAATGGCGGCGCCCTTTTTGTCCACTTGCCTCATGCGCCCAAATTTCCCGCTCCCCCGAAATCCATCTCTTTTCTAAATGTGTAACACTAACATTCTTACCCTGATTATTATATCTATCTTCCCAATACCCTATCCCTTAAGATTAATCCTTCTAAAAGTAATCCTAACCTTAACCCGTAACTCTATTGCACTTTGAAATAGATAATAGTAAAGCCCAGGGGACAATATCCAGATTTCCCAGGTGCTGATATACAGAGCTCAGCTACATACCCATATTTTTTGGACTATAAGATGCTCCTCACCGTTAGACACACCTAGGTTTAGAGGACAAAAACCAGGGAACAAAATATATACTAAGCATGTAGATTTATTGCCAGTGTTATACATCAACATTGTATTCTGTGCATGGCATATTCCATAACTGCATACAAAATCTGCATAGTATTGCGCATATATAGTACCTTGCGGCTCCTTGTGTGGGCCTGTCAGTGTAGGAGGTGGGAGTGAGGGACTGATGTGGGCCTAGCGACGGCTGTTTCGCGTCCTCCTGGACGCTTGGTCACGCCGTGTTCCACTGCAAGCCGGCGCCGCCTCGCCACTGCATACATACGGGAAGACCCGCCTCCACCGTGGCGTCACAGCGCCGGCTGTGATTGGGGCTCAAGTTTCCACCAATGGGGGAGCCGGAGGAGCTACACCATGCGAACGGTGCCCGGCGAGGACCAATACAAGCGGACAAACTGTCGCATAAACACACGTCATTAATGACGCGTCTCATGCGGCTCCCCTCCAGCGCATGCGTAAATCGCACGCACCGCCGGAGGGCTCATGCACTGGATGAAAGATCACCGGTAGAGAGCGCCAACGCTGTATGTCCTTTCTTCAGCCGGCACATCGCAGACAACTGGCACATATATTTCTGTTACCATTAGGTAGGCGCCTCCAGCTCATCCACCGGTGGAAAAAATAAAATTAGTGATAGTACGTGATGTGTCACACCATTAAAATTAATTACTGGGACTGAGGAGCAGAACTTTCACAATTGCATTCATTATTACCTTGGACCGTTACATTTACTCGTGTAACCCATAACTTCAAGCAGACCAAAAAGCGGAATGGAAAAGGGACAGGGGGGAGATATATCGGCCATCACTGGCCGTCTCAGACATATACATATATTACACTCAAATGCGAACCACTGGATATATACATATTGACTGAACAATCATATAGAGCACTCGTCAGCAGCATATTCATGCCTAACACTAACAATTGGTACTAGCCTCGGCACAAACTCTGCAACACCCCATTTCCTCATAAATCGGTACCCCAATTAATGTCGCTCAACCCAAAGTTTATGGGTCCAAAGTGCTTGCAAGCTCCACCTTGTCATTAAGGCCTAATGGGCCCAGGGCTTCAGTTTGTAAAATCAACCAGGTCTCCCTTCTCAACAATAACCTGTCCCTGTTGCCACCCCGTCTTGCCTTATCCACTCTCTCTAAGCCCGCAAATCTTAAACCCCTGATATCCCCTTGGTGGTGTTCTCTCATATGGGCAATGAAACGGGCACAACCCCTACCAGTTTTAACCGATCCCAGATGTTCCCCTACCCGTTCTTTTAATGGACGCGTAGTTTGCCCTATGTAGAATCGTTTACAGGGGCAGAAAAGGACGTAGACCACATACTTGGTTTGACAGGTGATTAGGTCCTTAACCATCAAGCATTCCTTTCCTACTTGTACATATTTCTGAGAAATCATGCGAGGGCAGAACTTACAGTGTCCACATCGATGATTGCCTTTTGGCATATCTTTACTCAACCATGTATCTTTCCTAGGGGAAGTAAACTCACTGTGAGTAAGCATGTCCCCTAGTGTTGGTGCTCTCCTAAAAGCCACTCTCGGGGGACCTCCCACAATCTGTTTTAGGGATTCATCCCTCTCTATCAGCGACCAATTAGTAAAGATGGCTTTTCTAACCATGTCGGCCATTGGTGTATAGTCAAAGGTGAAGGTCATACGATCCTGCGTAGACCTCGACTTATTTTTGGGTGTCAGTAGCCCTGGTCTGGGTTGGTGTTTAGCCCTTCCATATGCCTCCTCTAACAAACTGGCATCATATCCCCTATCGGACAGGCGTTTGGTGAGATCCGCTGCCTGTATTTCAAATTGCATTTCATCAGTATTATTTCTCCTCAGCCTCAGGTATTGGCCATATGGAATGGCTTTTATGACATGCTGCGGGTGAAAGCTCTTAGCGTGGAGGAAAGAGTTGGTTGCCGTAGGCTTTCTATATCCCTCGCAACACAAAACACCATTCTTGACCATAATTCTTGGGTCAAGGAAGGTCACCTCTATATCGCTTTTCTCAGCGGTGAACTCCATGTTAATTGTGTTGCTGTTGATATACTGTAGAAAGCCATCGAACTGCTCATCCGTTCCCGACCACACCACCAGGACGTCGTCCACGTATCTCGACCATTGTCTGATGTGCCCGCGGAATGGATTACTGTTCGAGAGCACAGCAGACTCTTCCCACGCCCCCAGAAAGAGGTTCGTAAAGGAGCATGCCACAGGGGTCCCCATGGCCGTACCCGCTGTCTGATGGTACCAATGTCCATCAAACAGGAAGGCATTGTGCTTTAATACAAAGCCCAGGCATTCACAGACGAAGTCTATGTATTCATCGTCTCTGTCTGTGCGAGTCAGAAAATGTCTGACAGCCTCAATCCCCAAATCCTGGGGGATACGGCTGTACAGACTGACCACGTCGATAGTGGCCAGTCTGTCACCGGGGACCCATGTGGCACGCTCCACCATCTGCAGAACCTCCAACGTATCCCTCAAATAAGAGGGCACCCCCTTAAGGAGGGGGCGCAGGAGATGGTCGAGATACCTGGACAGCCTCTCAGTGAGAGACCCACAGCCGGAGACAATGGGACGTCCCGGCGGTGCGGTCACGGATTTATGCATTTTCGGTATGTGGTACCACACCGGACGGCGCGGATAGAGAGGAAGCAGGTCACAGGCTAGTTTTTGTGAAAGATATCCTCGCTCCGCGCCTCTGCGTAGCAGAGTGCGTAATTTGCTTTGGTATTTAGGAGTTGGATCTCCCTGGAGCGGACAATAGGTGGCTGTGTCACTCAGTTGCCTCTCGGCTTCATTTTTGTACTGAGTTGCTGACATGATAACCAGGTTTCCACCCTTGTCCGCTCCCCTTATCACCAAGTCCTTGTTTTGTTTCAGCCACTTGAGAGCCTCTCTCTCCGCGCCGCCCAGATTCGGCACCACAGTTTGATAAATCTCTGCCTTAAAGAGACTCTGTAACAAATTGTTTATCTTTATTTCTTCTATGCTATAAGTTCCTATGCCTTTTCTAATGTGGTCTGGCTTACTGCAGCTTTTCCTAATTGCACAGTAGCTGTGTTATCTCTGTTATATGATCTAATCTTCTCTCTATAGTCGGCACAGTCAGGCTGAGGCAGTCAGACTGGAATGTGCAGGGCTGCTTGTGATTAGCTAGAAGCTGTACACACCCCCTGCAGGCTCTGTGTGACTAACACACTCTGCTTAGCTGAGCCTATTAGAAGCTGGTTAGTTTGTTTGTAAACACTGCCTAAAACTGGCAATTACAAGCCAGGTTTGCAGCAGAGAATGGCAGAAACAGCACAGAGGGGACCAGGAGCACATAATGAATAGAATGGTATGCTTTTTATTGTAAGAATTTCAGAGTACAGATTCTCTTTAATATCTTTCATCACCCTATCAAAGAAATGGTCTATACTCGATCCCGGTGTAACCATCAGACAGCGGGTACGGCCATGGGGACCCCTGTGGCATGCTCCTTTGCGAACCTCTTTCTGGGGGCGTGGGAAGAGTCTGCTGTGCTCTCGAACAGTAATCCATTCCGCGGGCACATCAGACAATGGTCGAGATACGTGGACGACGTCCTGGTGGTGTGGTCGGGAACGGATGAGCAGTTCGATGGCTTTCTACAGTATATCAACAGCAACACAATTAACATGGAGTTCACTGCTGAGAAAAGCGATATAGAGGTGACCTTCCTTGACCTAAGAATTATGGTCAAGAATGGTGTTTTGTGTTGCGAGGTATATAGAAAGCCTACGGCAACCAACTCTTTCCTCCACGCTAAGAGCTTTCACCCGCAGCATGTCATAAAAGCCATTCCATATGGCCAATACCTGAGGCTGAGGAGAAATAATACTGATGAAATGCAATTTGAAATACAGGCAGCGGATCTCACCAAACGCCTGTCCGATAGGGGATATGATGCCAGTTTGTTAGAGGAGGCATATGGAAGGGCTAAACACCAACCCAGACCAGGGCTACTGACACCCAAAAATAAGTCGAGGTCTACGCAGGATCGTATGACCTTCACCTTTGACTATACACCAATGGCCGACATGGTTAGAAAAGCCATCTTTACTAATTGGTCGCTGATAGAGAGGGATGAATCCCTAAAACAGATTGTGGGAGGTCCCCCGAGAGTGGCTTTTAGGAGAGCACCAACACTAGGGGACATGCTTACTCACAGTGAGTTTACTTCCCCTAGGAAAGATACATGGTTGAGTAAAGATATGCCAAAAGGCAATCATCGATGTGGACACTGTAAGTTCTGCCCTCGCATGATTTCTCAGAAATATGTACAAGTAGGAAAGGAATGCTTGATGGTTAAGGACCTAATCACCTGTCAAACCAAGTATGTGGTCTACGTCCTTTTCTGCCCCTGTAAACGATTCTACATAGGGCAAACTACGCGTCCATTAAAAGAACGGGTAGGGGAACATCTGGGATCGGTTAAAAGTGGTAGGGGTTGTGCCCGTTTCATTGCCCATATGAGAGAACACCACCAAGGGGATATCAGGGGTTTAAGATTTGCGGGCTTAGAGAGAGTGGATAAGGCAAGACGGGGTGGCAACAGGGACAGGTTATTGTTGAGAAGGGAGACCTGGTTGATTTTACAAACTGAAGCCCTGGGCCCATTAGGCCTTAATGACAAGGTGGAGCTTGCAAGCACTTTGGACCCATAAACTTTGGGTTGAGCGACATTAATTGGGGTACCGATTTATGAGTAGAGATGTGGCGAACGGTTCCCGAACCGTTCGCCGGCGAACATCTCTAAATCTATGGGCCTCTTACTACTTCCGGGTCGCAATGACCCGGAGTAGTACGCCTGCGCTGCCCGGCGGAGCGCGTCCTAGATCGCGCTCCCGTTGCCGGGCACTCTCTGCGCATGTGCGTGACGTCATGAGTGACGTCACGCTCATGCGCAGAGAGTGCCCGGCAACAGGAGCGCGATCTAGGACGCGCTCCGCCGGGCAGCGCAGGCGTACTACTCCGGGTCATTGCGACCCGGAAGTAGTAAGAGGCCCATAGAGGTTCGCCAGGCGAACTGTTCGGCCCAACACTATTTATGAGGAAATGGGGTGTTGCAGAGTTTGTGCCGAGGCTAGTACCAATTGTTAGTGTTAGGCATGAATATGCTGCTGACGAGTGCTCTATATGATTGTTCAGTCAATATGTATATATCCAGTGGTTCGCATTTGAGTGTAATATATGTATATGTCTGAGACGGCCAGTGATGGCCGATATATCTCCCCCCTGTCCCTTTTCCATTCCGCTTTTTGGTCTGCTTGAAGTTATGGGTTACACGAGTAAATGTAACGGTCCAAGGTAATAATGAATGCAATTGTGAAAGTTCTGCTCCTCAGTCCCAGTAATTAATTTTAATGGTGTGACACATCACGTACTATCACTAATTTTATTTTTTCCACCGGTGGATGAGCTGGAGGCGCCTACCTAATGGTAACAGAAATATATGTGCCAGTTGTCTGCGATGTGCCGGCTGAAGAAAGGACATACAGCGTTGGCGCTCTCTACCGGTGATCTTTCATCCAGTGCATGAGCCCTCCGGCGGTGCGTGCGATTTACGCATGCGCTGGAGGGGAGCCGCATGAGGCGCGTCATTAATGACGTGTGTTTATGCGACAGTTTGTCCGCTTGTATTGGTCCTCGCCGGGCACCGTTCGCATGGTGTAGCTCCTCCGGCTCCCCCATTGGTGGAAACTTGAGCCCCAATCACAGCCGGCGCTGTGACGCCACGGTGGAGGCGGGTCTTCCCGTATGTATGCAGTGGCGAGGCGGCGCCGGCTTGCAGTGGAACACGGCGTGACCAAGCGTCCAGGAGGACGCGAAACGGCCGTCGCTAGGCCCACATCAGTCCCTCACTCCCACCTCCTACACTAACAGGCCCACACAAGGAGCCGCAAGGTACTATATATGCGCAATACTATGCAGATTTTGTATGCAGTTATGGAATATGCCATGCACAGAATACAATGTTGATGTATAACACTGGCAATAAATCTACATGCTTAAGACGGAAGATGCACGCTATCTGTTTCTATATGCATAATGTTCAAGCCTCTTCCTTCCTAATTGTGGAGCGGAGCACACGTCTTGTATAAGCAATTGTCTATAAGCATATGAAAGTATAGCCTGTCAGCTAATATATTGACCACCTTGGGCACACCGTACTCGCACCAAGACTGGAAGCAACGCACCCCTTAAAGGAGAAGTGCCACGCCATCCTGTTCCCTTTTATATAAAAATATATACTAAACCTGGTGCATCCATGGTGAAAGGGCATCTTTTGGATTATGCCCCCTTTGTACCTCATGCCCCCTTGGATCTCCCTGTGGCCCCCTTGTGTCCTCCTGTGTCCTCCTGTGTCCCCCATGTGTTCGCCTCTGACCTCCTTGTGTCCTCTTCTATGCCTCTTTGTGTCTCCCTTCTGTCCTCCTCTGTGCCCCCCTGTGTCCTCCATTTGTCCCTCAGTGTCCTCTGCATAGGCACAGTACAGGGAGTCCCTGACATTGTGGTGGGTTGGAGGTTCATTTTGGCAGGCGTTCACAAGTCAGGAACTCCCTGCATTTGGACTCCCCCACTTCTGGGGGAGCAAAAGTTAGTCTTATAGTCCAAAAAATACAGTTATAGCTGAGCCAGGGCCTGCTAAATTACCTAAAACCAGTATTTGGAGTTCCACAATATAATAGCCAAGCCCCTGCTCCCAATTTTGTACTTGCCACCAAATTTCACTGATTTGTTCAATATAGTTACCGAGGTCGTGTTAGTGCCCCTACCATTTTATACTTCCCTGCCCCGGTATCAGGCGCAGCAAAAGCAGTGCTTCTCTCACCTCCTCTGTGTACCTCCAGTGATGTGCATCCTCCACTCACCCTCATCACTTGCTTTAGTGCCTGCTTCTCCTGCGTCTTGTAATTACACGTGACATGAGGAGAGTGTGAGATGCTGGGTACTCGAGTGAGTGGTGAGGGTGAGAGGAGGATGCACATCGCTAGAGGCGAGACAAGCACTGCTTCTGGAGCACTGGACAATGATGCATCGGAGTCTGTGAATGATCGGCAAATGACATGACTGTACAAATTATTCACCTGCATCGGCTTTTATGTAAAAATACCTGCTATGCCTAGACATGAAGCAGTTCTGTGCTGCTGTGTAACTGCATCAGATGATAAACTCTAACACACGCGATAATTTAAATGTACCGTAGCGATCAAATCGTAGGCTGCACTGTGCAGCTAGTCCGTGGGAAGTACTGCTGTGAAAGTGAAAGAGGCGTCCCCCAGGATAATCATTCTGCATTTGTGTAGAGAAGAGTGCTATGGAGGGGAGATGCTTTAATGACAGCTTAATTAAGACTGCTCAACAAAATGCAATTTAACAAGATTTTCACACCTACCTGTTGCCCCTTCCAATCCTTATCCACATGCAGTCTTCCAGTAATGTCTAAGGATCCTCTCACAGGTCACCCGCTGCGTTGTAGAATAATCCATGTAAATTTGCAGCCTTACAATTCTATGGGTGTATTTACATTTTGGCCTATGAATTGGGTTATTCTGCCTCACTTGCATTATAGTGTATGGTATAACTGTGTCCTTTGAGGTCCACACATTGTAACATGTTATGCAACGCACAAAGTGTGAATCTGGACACCCATAGACATAAAATCCTATAGCCAAGCTGAAATTATGGAGTGGATTGAATGACTCTGATCTTGTGTCTATAGACTTTTTTTTATGTCATTTTAAAAGTGGCTTACTTGTAATCAGATGTGATCACTGTGTTGTTGCAAGCAGCTGTTGCACACCGTACAGTGTCTTTGTTTTATTCTAAGATTGTTATATCTAATTTCACAGGGAATATTTACCAAGAGCAGAATGTGTAATAGAAGAAACTGCTTTTAATGTTATTACACATAATCCTTGAGAGTCATTAAAGAAATCACTTTTTGCTCTCTTATTGCAGTTTAAAACAATTTGATATGTACAGTAGATTAATATGAATCATTCTGCGCGCTGAGAAAATAAACATTAAATATAATTAGTACAACAACACAAAGGAAAAAAAATAAATCTCCTGACTCCAAATATTTAAGGAGTCCATTTTCTCATTTTTTCTTAAAGGAAAGATGCAAGGTACTTAAAAAAAAAAAATCACAAAAATCTACTTACCCAAGGCTTCCTCCAGCCCCTAGCAGCCGTCCTGTGCCCTTGCTGCAGCTCTGCTCCCAACCGGTGGCCCGGGGTCCCGTCCGGTGCAAGAGCCGCTCGTGGTCGCACTGATGTCACCTGGAGTGTTTTGCGCAGGTGCAGAACTACTACGTTTGCGCAGTACACTCCAGACCACATCAGTGAGACCCCGAGCGGCTCGTGCGCAGACCCAGTAGGCGCCGACCTGGCGAGGTCAGCATCTGCACTGGAGGGGACCCCGGGAAACTGTCTGGGAGCGGAGCTGCGGCGAGGGCACAGGACGGCTGCCAGAGGCTGGAGGAAGTCCCGGGTAAGTCGATTTTTGCTTTTTAATTACCTCTGTCCTTCCCTTAACATTTATGTGTGCAGTATTGTCATCAAGAAACCTGATTCTAAAGCCTGCCATACACTGGCAAACTTTCTCTCGACGTGCCCAAAAGATAGATCTATCACTGCCTCACACTGCACATCGATTTTTAATAGATTTCAGTATGAGAATCAGGAGGTATGTGCTTGTGCAGAGCCACATAGTATGGGCACCAGCAGATGACCGGAGGTAGCAATGGGCGGATACGTGAGTGTGACTTTGTTCCTTTGTGCAAATACTCTGCAGGGGTCCCAGAAACAGCAGTGTTAGCATGGGGGAGGTACATCTGGGGGGCCAGTTATTGGCTCTAAGCCCCACACATAGACACTGCTGCGCCCCCACCTGCCCCCTTTTAAAGACCACACAAAACACAGTGTCGGTTGATTTCTGCCTGAAATCGATTAAAATTATAATCGGGTGACATGTCGTGGCATCAGTCAACACCAAATTCAATCACAGGGATGGAATCTGTTGAGTGATATCACATAGTGTATGCTCACCTTAAAGCAAACCTGTAAAACACTATGATGAAAAAATGTGATACTTACCTCAATAGAGGGAAGCCTCTGGATCCACCAGAGGCCTCCTCCCATCTCCCTCCACATCATCGTTCCAGCAATGGGACCCCAAAGTTCAAGGGTAAGCTCCCATACATGAATGAGTGCAGCCTCACTGCACAGATGCAGGACAGCTCATGCCTGCTCAGCGGATAAAGTCAAGCACGTTGGGCTCTATGCTATTGCACTGGTGTAAGCCATGTGCATCTACGTAGTGTGGATGAACTCCATCAAAAAACCCTTGTTGATGGGCTTGGGGGGATACCAGTACTTGAACGGTGAAGAGGACAGGAACGGGAACAGCCTCTGGATTGTCCTACCTAGATAAGTACCCGTTTGAGGCACTTTTTTCACTACAGGTACACTTAAAAGCAAACTTGAGTTATGATTTCTTTAACTTGATCTTATCTTTGCAGTGTCCTGCATATCTAAATAACAATGTTTTACTAGTACACGTCATCTAACCTTGGTGTTTAAAGTTGCATTATGTACTGTTCTATGGTGGCCGCCATCTGCCTTTCAGCAAATTTTATAATTGACCTTTTACATAACTCATGGTTCTAAGTAACATTTGAAAGCTGTTTCAGTCACTTGACTAAAGGGTATTTCTGCCTCTTGTTTACTCAGAAAGGACAAACACAAGTCAATACTGTCAACATTCACAGCTCTTTACTACAGAACTCAACAGTGAGAACAACTATTATCATCTGAAACAGAAAAAATGGTCTGAGAAATAGGGTATTGACACTAATTGAAGAGAGCAAATAGACCATGATTGAGGCTAATAAAACAGACCCACTAGACTTGCTAAAAACCATCAAATATGTTTCAGGTTATTCCAAATATCCTCTGTAGTTACTTCCACTGGTGCACGGAAGGGGGTATTCTGGGTGTCTGGAACACCCCCCCGCGACCGGAAGGATGTGTGCGCAGCGCTGCGGGGGGGCCTCGCTTGCTGCTGGCGGCGGGCGTAAGGCAGAGCTGCGGGGAGAGAAGACTTTCCACTTACGGTGCCTGGATCCTGCGCGGCTTCCATGTACTACCTGTCCCAGCGTCTGTCGCTATGGTAACAGCGCCCCCTGTGATGACGTACCGCATGTCATCACAGGGGGGCTCTTACCGATGCGACACACGCCCGGACAAGCAGAAGATAGAAGCTGCGTGCAGGATGAAGGCAGGTAAGTGGAAACTCCTCTCTCCCCGCTCCCCCCCCCCCCCCCCGCCTACCTATCTAACCTATACTGGGGCATATACCTATCTAACCTATACTGGGGCATATACCTAGCTAATCTATACTGGGGAAACCTACCTATCTAATCTATACTGGGGACATATACCTATCTAATCTATACTGGGGGACATACACCTATCTAATCTATACTGGGGACATATACCTATCTAATCTATACTGTGGACATATACCTATCTAATCTATACTGGGGGGCATATACCTATCTAACCTATACTGGGGCATATACCTAGCTAATCTATACTGAGGCATATACCTAGCTAATCTATACTGGGGCATATATCTATCTAACCTATACTGGGGCATATACCTAGCTAATCTATACTGGGGGCATATACCTATCTAATCTATACTGGGGGGCATATACCTATCTAATCTATACTGGGGGGCATATACCTATCTATACTAGGGGGCATATACCTATCTAATCTATACTGGGGGGCATAAATCTATCTAATCTATACTGGGGGTCATATACCTATCTAATCTATACTGGGGGTCATATACCTATCTAATCTATACTGGGGGCCTATACCTATCTAATCTATACTGGGGGTCATATACCTATCTAACCTATACTGGGGGTCATATACCTATCTAACCTATACTGGGGGTCATATACCTATCTAACCTATACTGGGGGTCATATACCTATCTAATCTATACTGGGGGGCATATACCTATCTAATCTATACTGGGGGGCATATACCTATCTAATCTATACTGGGGGGCATATACCTATCTAATCTATACTGGGGGGCATATACCTATCTAATCTATACTGGGGGGCATATACCTATCTAATCTATACTGGGGGCATATACCTATCTAATCTATACTGGGGGGCATATACCTATCTAATCTATATTGGGGGCATATACCTATCTAATCTATACTGGGGGCATATACCTATCTAATCTATACTGGGGGCATATACCTATCTAATCTATACTGGAGGCATATACCTATCTAATCTATACTGGGGGCATATACCTATCTAATCTATACTGGGGGGCATATACCTATCTAATCTATATTGGGGGCATATACCTATCTAATCTATACTGGGGGCATATACCTATCTAATCTATACTGGGGGCATATACCTATCTAATCTATACTGGAGGCATATACCTATCTAATCTATACTGGAGGCATATACCTATCTAATCTATACTGGAGCCATATACCTATCTAATCTCTCTGTGTGGGAAGTAAGTGCATCGCTAGCGGCGTACGATCGACGCAGGTATACATTACCTGCAGCTGGCTCCCAGCATCTTCTCCGCATCACCTCCCGGCTCCCGGCTGGCATCTCTATTTGAACTTCCGCTGTCACTGGAGTGACAGAAAGTTATACGCGGATGCCGTGATGTGGAGAAGATGCCCGGGACCTGGCTTTAGGTAATGTATGCAGGGGGGGGGGGACAGGTGACAGCGGCAGCTCAGCAGACGGTGAATCGGTTTCAGGCTGAAATCGATTCACAATCTGTTTGCAGTAAAGGCAGCCATACGATAGCACTCTGATCAGATTCGATGAGAGAGGGATCTATCTGTTGGTCGATCTGATGGCAAATCGACCAGTGTATGGCTACCTTAAGACTTTATCATTCATGAGATAATACTTCATTAAGCATACTTTTTTATCTTTTAAATAGAAAATAATAATGTGGGATTCTAAAACAAGTCATTTTCAGGAGGATAGATGCAGTCGTTTATCTCAGTTTGGTTTCCTTTAATGACTAAAAAAAGGTCCAATAGTGTTAACCCATTTTATTTAATTTGTTATAAAAGGAATAAAGCTCACATTTTTAATAAAGCATTAAAGCAGAGCGTTCTCTCATTATACCATGCTGGTCTCTATCTTCCTAAAGCATTTTGTCTGCAAATAAGGACTCAACATAACAGATGATTTTAGGTCAGAATCTATCAAAATTAGACCGATTAGACATTTTTGAGAAATAGTTTTTTGGCAGATTGGATCAAATATGCAAGGAATCGAACAGGAAAATTGTGTATGGCCATTCTAAATCTGACCTTACACACATAGATTTTTACTGGCAGATTAGATCACTGGCATAAAATCTGCCAGTTGTCTATGATGCAATGTAATGTTGATCAATTAGTTGAAAAAAAAATCATTAGAAATGACCAATCGGACGGTACATTTTAGTTGATTAGACAAATCGGGGAGCGGCAGTAGACTGTCTGGCGTCCCCTTAGCATTGCACTGTATTGCACAACGCTGCAACTCAATATATTTTTAATAGGTTTCATGTACTGAAAATCTGTGTGCCATGTATGGGGGGAATAAAACCTTCTTTGATCATGTTCAGATGAGAGAGAGAGTCGGCTGAGGCAGCTCATAAGAACCACCTCATCCGACAATCAGGCTTGTGTACAGCACCAGAAGACCCTCGGCGCCCAACCCGCACCTGACGCATGTACTTAACCTTAGAGATGCCGTTCCTCCCGCCAATCCCATTGTCTGCGCCGCTCCCCGCCTACCACATAATGTTATGCATGCGCCGCTTGTCGCCCCTCTGTTGCCCCCCTACCACATAGTAATACAGTGACACGTGTGTGTGCAGCCCGGCCCAGCTATGTCGCCCAAGGAGATCAGCTTCTGATCCCCGATGGGTGACATCAGTTGGGCATGTGTATGCACCCTAACATAATCTCTCCGTTTTTTGCCTGCGGACAGAACTTATCTTTTCAGCTGACTGAATAACAGTCTGAACAATGTTACCACCTGATTGATTGAACTTCATTGCTTGTTTTCACTGAGACAGTCAGTTACTGGCAGATTTTTATAACAATGACCAAATCTGCCAATTATTGATCAGACCCATCAATCCATCTATGGCCAGCTTTATATTGTGATGATTTACAGTGCTGGCATTCTTCATGGTGCAGTCAGCAAAGTGGAAATGCTACCATTCAATAATTATTTCCCTGGAAGAAAGGTGAGCTGGCTGAGCTCGTCAGGGTGGGCTGTCCAGAACTGTCTGAACAAAGCTGTAAATCTGTTGGCAGGTGAGACATTTCACATATACTGTATTTCAGCTGTGTATGCAGATGTCTGCTTACTCTTTTGCTTCTGTGGTCCTAATTATCTATTCTAAAACATTGTTATTGAATACTCGAGCAAAGAATATAGAAGCATTTATGGTAAGAACTATATAAAAATATCAAATGTTAGCTAGTGTGTTTGCTGCATATAGACACGTTATCCAAGAGCACAGTGAAATTCACTATTTAGAGCATGCGCTATAGAACAGGATAGATATCAAGATTCCGTAATTATTATTTTTAGCATTTATATAGCGCAGGCATTTTTCGCAGTGCTTTTCAAAATATATTGTCTTGTCATTTAACTGTCCCTCAGAGGGGCTCTCAATCTAATCCCTACCATAGTCAAATGTCTATGTATGTATCATGTAGTGTATGTATCGTAGTCTAGGGACAGTTTTAGGGGTGAGCAAATTATCTTAGTTGTATGTTTTTTGAGCTGTGCCAAAACCCAGAGGAAACCCACGCAGACATGTGAAGAATATTCAAACTCAGTGCAGATAGTGCCCTGGCAGGGATAAGAACCAGGAACCCAACGCTGCAAGGTGAGAAAGCTAATAACCACTAGTCCACTACGCCACCGTGCTGCCTCTAATATACCTTAATGTTATCATCATACATTTAGGATAACAGTAATTTTACCAATCTGTCTATCCCAGGCTGTTCCATCTGTGTGTCTGCTGTGGAAACTCAATATAAAGTCATGCTGAGATGGTACCTGTCCCCTGATAGATTAGCTAAATAAACCCTGGGCACAGGAGGCCTCTGCTTCAGGATGTGGTCAGAGTTGGATCTTTCTCTACATCTGGTGGTCCTACCCCAAAATACTCAACCTCTGGATTAGAGTGGTCAAATTATATATACATTAACTGAGCAATCCTCTTCTAGAATGCCAGCTATAGCTTTACCTGGGGAGAAGGCTTCACAGATCTCTAAATTTCAGTACAAGTTAGTGACTGAGATCCTGCTGGCAACCAAACAGGTGATCGCTGAAGGAGGGGGGCCAGGTCGCTACTACCTCTCTCCCTTTTCTTCTTCTCTGCTGTTAAGATAATGGACAGCCCCCTCCTTTCGCCCTGCCAACCTATGCAAATGAACTGCCTCAAGGGATTCTGGAATAGGTGGGGGTGAGTGGAAGTTGCTGCAGGTTCCAGGGGTGCACTGGTCCCCATTATAGTTGTTTTATCCAGCAATTTTATTTATAGTGTACATTTTATGTTACTGTTTTGATAACACATGTATCCCACTGCCGATTGTATTTTCTCAAAACATTACTTCAGTAAAATTATTAAGACAGAATATAACAATAATTTTATCAGGGTTATGGTGATCTGAACCCGACTTAAATGATCTACACAGGAAATCTGGAGTTCTGTGTAGACAGTGATGGATTAGCAGGAAGGGTATTAGCAGCGGTGATGCAGGTCTCTTTGGGGGCACAGAGTCTAAAATGATGCAATCTTCACCAGAACTTATACTTTTGATCCCCAAACCTGGCAACGACTCCGAATTGTGCGACTTGTATCGGCCTATTTCTTTGCTACCATTGGATGTCAAAATCCTGGCCAAAGTGTTAGCTATTAGATTGAATCAAGTCATACTATCACTTATACACCCTGATCAAACAAGAATTATGCTCGGGAAAAATACAGCTATGAACAGTACTATTCGCCAATATGGAATGTAAGCACATATTCTGGGAGCAGAGCTACAGTGTTCTCCCCAGAATTTTTTCCAGCCAGGTGGCATGTAAAAGAAGCCGGGTGGGGTGCGACAGGACAATGCAGGGCCGATGCTTCTCTGCCGCAACTCTGCTTACCACATAGGGGGAGGATTAGGAGGTGAGCTGATGACAGCCGGGTGCTCACCAAAATAAGCTGGATGGAGCACCCGGCTAAAAGAGCCTGGGGAGAACACTGGAGCTATTGTGTCTTTAGACACAGTAAAGGCATTTCATACAGTTGAGTGTCCATATTTGGGGGAAGCCCTTGACAGCTTTGGGGAACATTTTATTAAATGGGTCCAGATTTTGTATACCAAGCCCCAAGAAAGAATGTGTACCAACTCCTGGATCTCTAAAGCGTTCCCTTTATGATGAGGTACAAGATAGAGGTGCCTTCTGTCCCCTTTACTGTACGTGCTGGCAGCAGAACCACTGGTATGTTGGATAAGGCAGTCACCTCTGATAAGGGAGTTGCACACGTTGCATAGAGAGGAGAGGCATGTATGCGGATGATACTAAACTGTATCTGGCAGACACGGTTGAATCTCTACATCATGCACTAGATATAATTCAAGAGTCTGGATACTACTCTGGGCTACAAATTGACACTGCTAAATCAGTGGTCTTACTTCTAGATAGCCCCATTGGTGAGGCTGTCCCCTCTTACCTCCCTATCCAGTGTGTGACATCCTTTAAGTATTTAGGGGTGCAGATAAACAGAGAACCACAAAAGAATATAACCTGTGAAGTAAACCCGTTACTGCCATTAGCACAGAACAAATGCAAAATGTGCTCCAAGCTCACTCTTAAAGTGAACCTCCGGACTAAAAATCGACTCAGCAGCACTGGAAAGGCCTGGTGTTTCTTTAACAGTTTCACAGCATCAGAACTTTGTTTCTCTTATCCAAGCCTCATTTTTAGCTGCACAGAAGAAAACTGCCCAGGCTTTTTTCCCCTGATGCTGTGCAAAGCATGATGGGATTTCTGATGTTGTTGCTCTCGTTCTGCTGTTTTGGTGCAATTTTTTTTTTTTTTTACATTTTGAATTTGACATTTGAAGCCTAGCGTGTGCAGCTGGGAGGGGTTATCAGGACACAGGACAGTTGGAACTGTGTCTCCTGCTCCTTGTCACCTCCTTTCAACCAAAAAGATGGCTGCCCCCATGACAAAGATGGCAGCCCCCATGAATCACAAACATTTGCCTGTTCTTTTAAAACAGGGTGGGTAAAAAATTATATTACCTATCTATTCTAATTAACATAACTAATGTAACTTAATGACAGTATGTTTGTTTAGGCTGAAGTTCCCCTTTAAGTACTGTGAACAGTACCTTATTAAAATGGTGCTATTTCCAAATTATTATATAACCACCATAACTCCCTGTTTACATACCAATAAAGTTCTTTAAAAAGCTTAGATCAGTGTTCCATAGTTTTGTGTGGAACAAAACAAGAGCCAAACTTAAGTTCATTCTTCTACAAAAACCTTTGGATGAAGAAGGTCTTGTGCTTACCTCGATCCGTAGCAGAGCAGTTGCAACAAATTTCATACTGGTTTCCAGGAGAACTGCAATACAACATAGAACTAACATTATTCTAGAATTACTGAGGGAGACTATCCCAAGGGAGAAGTCCAATACCTTGCTTGGTCAAGCGGCCAAAGTTTGGAAATGGCTACTTAGGTTCATAGCTCTTGACAAGAAGGAGTTCTATCCCCCTCACTCGCTGAATTGGATAAGTTGCACGATACCAACTACTGGTGGACAATGGTGTAGCGTTTTGGGGCCAATAGTAGAGTACCCTTGTGTTGTATGATTCCCTAAAGCCAAAACTGACTTGCCACAAGCCTTCTGCTTTCAGATGCCTGCAACTGCAGTATGCTTTGCTACACAATTCCAGGGGAATTGTCTGGTGGTAACCCTTTCCCATTTTACGATTAATCTATAAAGGCCCCTCTAAACACATCACAGATAACCTATATGAAATGATTATATCCACCTAGTCCAAGTCCTACACCGAGCCTTGCAGATTGAAAGGAGTATCTTGCAGCTTAGACTTGGACAAAGAGGATTGGGCTTATGCTCTGAAAGTTGTTAAAAAGTACAACCCGTGTTTAAGAGACCACCTTAACGCAATTATATGTTCTACATCAGACATGTGTCTCAAAGTAGGCTCTGTAAATGTAAAGGCTGATGCCACTCTTAACTGTGGCTTAAAGTGTGGTAAAACCCACAGTGTACCATCTTGTATGGGATTTGCCTCATGTCGCACACTTCTAGGCGCAAAAAGTAAAATGTTTACATGATAAAATGGTATATTCCCTGATGAATATATGCAAAACTTCATGAAGGCAATTATAACTGAAACACTCTTAAGTGCCAGGCAAGAGATTGCCCTGGGGATTTATAAAGCCCTTATATGTAAAAAATTGGTGCATATGCACAGGAAGACACTGGGCAAATTCCGTAAGATGTGGGATAGTTGGGCTTCACAATAAGTTTCCTCTACATAAAAAGCTGAATAGCAATGGGAACTATCTGTACATACCCTTTACACTCATCAAGGGCTTTGCTCCAGGGTGCACTATGTACTTTTCCCATATGGGTCTCTGACAAGATAAGTAAGTCACAATGCACTCTGCACTGGATCCAGCTGAGTATTTTATTGGTTCTGAAGGTGTTTGCTAAAATAGGCTGTTTTTTGCCTGAAAACATACTTTATTTTGACTGTGTGATGATGATATGCCTTTGCTCCCTGGTGTCCTCTGTCTTGATATGTGATGATTTATATGTACTGTACCCATCTGAAAAAATAAATTTAATAATGTTGTTTTTTTTTTTTTTTTAAAATAAATAATTTTTTATTAGATTATTTTTTTTCAATTAATATGGAGTTTCATTCCACTTAAATGCACATCCCCCAAAAAAATCACTACCTTAAGGTAGCTGTAATAGAAAGAGACTAAAACTTGACTACACTAATGTTCAGTGCTATCCCCATTTTGTAACGTTTGATATCATTCAGTCATGATGCTGCTGCAGGAATATCAGCCGATGTGTCAGCAGGCACTGTAGAATATGACGCAGCTGAGTAGAGTGATCAAAGAGGAACACCCTGAGAGCAAAAACAGAGAAAACAGAGCCCCAGTGGTGTAGTAAATCACAACAAAGAGTTGGCTGATTTAGGTAGAGCGTGGTACTCACAAACGAAGGTTGCAGGTGGGTAACCAACCACTGAAGGCAGATAGAGATCAGCAACCCCGACTCCATTCGGGTGTCCAGAGGCACTGTACACGGTTCCACTCTTAGCAAAGGATTCCAATTTGGTTGTAAGGGTGGGAGAACACCTAACCAAAATCCCCCCCCCCCAAAGGAGGTTGGGTAACACAAGGGGGAAAGAGGTGCCCAAATGGTGATAAAACTAGCTAAAAAAGGAAAAGGTTGAGGTGACTTACCTCAAATGATGCCCAGAGGCTGAGATTTTCTTTGGCACTGTATTTGGCCTGAGGAAGTGGACAAGGGCCCACGAAATGCGTTGTCTACTGCTTAATAACAATAACATTTCTATAGCGCTTTTTTCCCATAGGACTCAAAGCGCTTAGGCTCTCTCAGATTCTGTAGTTGGTAGTAGGATGAAGTATTCACTCAACAATAATTATATTTCTGCAAATGCCAAACTGAACAGGTGGGTTTTCAATCTGGATTTAAACACGTCCAGAGATGGAGCTGTCCTGATCTGCTGAGGTAAGGAGTTCCATAACGTAGGAGCAGCATGAAAGAAGGCTCTGGAACCAAAAGTTTCCAGGGGGACTCTGGGTATGACTAGATTATTAGAACCTGTGGATCTGAGATTGCAGGGCTTGCTACTGCGCAGCTGTAACATTTCTTTCATGTATCCAGGGCCCAGATTATGTAGTGATTTAAATGTCAGTAGGCCGATCTTGAATAGGACCCTCCATTTTATAGGTAGCCAGTGAAGGGAGTGCAGGACTGGTGTTATGTGGCAGTAACTGGGTTGGTTGGTTAACAGTCTGGCAGCAGTATTCTGTATCAGCTGTAGGCGGTACAAGTCCTTTTTTTGGAAGGCCGGTGTAGAGAGCATTACAGTAGTCCAGTCGGGATGTAATGAAAGCATGGACTAAGGTTGGCAGATCTTCTGGGGGATGAGGTGCTTGATTTTTGCGATGTTCTTCAGGTGAAAGTAGGATGATTTCACCACAGCAGAAATGTGAGTTCTGAAGTTTAAATCCCCATTAATTAGAACTCCCAGGCTACGCACATGCTCAGAGATGTGTAGATCCGTGCCTCCTATTCCCAGTGGTGATGACTGCAAGTTAAGTTGTTTTGTTGTCATGCGCTGCCCCTCGATCATAAGGACTTCAGTTTTATCTGCATTTAGTCTCTGCCAGTTGTCCCTCATCCATTGCTTTAGTTCACCTAAGCAGGCGTTTATAGTTGGAGTTGGGACAGCCACACCAGGCTTGAAGAAAACATATAATTGGGTGTCGTCAGCTTAGCAGTGGTGTGTCAGGCTGAGTTTTTGGAAGAGGCTCCCATAATAAAATTTGTGAATCTTATATATGAATTTGTTGTCATTTGAGGTAAGCCACCTTAACCTTTTCCTTTTTTTAGCTGTTTTTAACACAGTTTTATCACCATTTGGGCGCCTCTTTCCCCCTTGTGTAGAATATGACATCCATGTGCAAATTACAAATTCTTTGGGTCTGCTTGGTACTGAGAGTTATTCTGTATTTGCTTTAAAAATATGCATGAACATAACTATACCCACAGCAGACCATGTGACTTCTGGTGGGATTATCAGCATCATTTATCATACAGTAAGACAGCAGTAGCATTTGGTTTACACATTAAAATGCTGTGAAGGCAATTTGTAGGGTAATTATTGTTTCAGAAAAGGCAAAAGGTGTTCACTCTGAGATCTCACACAGTGAAGTGCATTTTACATGAATCATTAATACCAAACTGTATTATTACTTTGTTTTCTTGCCAAGAATACAAAATTGCATCTTCCGTTTTGGGAAACCGATTGCATGCACTAATACAAATGTGATCATTGTGGCTTTTCATGTTATTAGAGCAGGATTTGTATAGCTCTCAGGAGGCAGGTTGAAATAATTTTGCAAACAAAAGTATTGCAATCTACCCTCACAAAGACAAATCCACACATACCTTCGGAAAAAAGATTACTATTCTCAGTGACTTGAACTATGAGTGTTGTTTGACCTTGCTATGCCTCTTTAGTACTGAACCATTTTCAAAAAGTCTGGGATACTTTGTAAAGTATTAACACAAGCTAAATGGCAAATGTGTCAAATCATTTTAAATCTGTGTTCATTTGAAAGTAGTACAAAAACAACTTTTCATTTGTAGAAATTGAGAAAGGTTACTGTTATAAAGAAATAAAAAATAAAAAAAGGGTACACCACTGTATAAAACACTAAACTGTTTAAGGGAAGGTCCATGCAAAATAAAAAAATGAGTTTCACTTACCTGGGGCTTCTCCCAGCCCCCTGCAGCCATCCTGTGCCCTCGCAGTCACTCACTGCTGCTCCAGTCCCCCGCTGGCAGCTTGCCGACCTCGGAGGTCGGCGGGACGCATTGCGTACATTTTTACGCATTCTCGCTAGTGCAGGAACATTAACACATACATTTTTACGCATTACTAGTTCATTGCGTACATTTTTACGCATTGAACCAGTAATGCGTAAAAATGTATGTGTTAATGTTCCTGCACTAGCGGGAATGCGTAAAAATTTACGCAATGCGTCCCGTCGACCTCCGAGGTCGGCAAGCTGCCAGCGGGGGACTGGAGCAGCAGTGAGTGACTGCGAGGGCACAGGATGGCTGCAGGGGGCTGGGAGAAGCCCCAGGTAAGTGAAACTCATTTTTTTATTTTGCTTGAACCTTCCCTTTAATGCAACATTTTAAAGGGACACTTAAGCCAGGAATAAAAAAATCAGTTTTACTTTCCTGGGGCTTCTACCAGCCCTCTCCAGCCATCCCTTGCCCTCGCAGTTACTCACAGAGCCTCCAATCCCTAGCAGTTAGCTAGTTTCAATTTCGCTAACAGGCCCAACAGGCTTGGCCACGCGTATTTTTCTTCGCATTTCCGTCTGCAATAGCATCCTACACCTGTGTAGGTTGCTATTGAGGACGGGAACATGAAGAAGGATACGCGTGGCCAGGTCTGCGCAGGCACAGAAACCCCGCTGACTCCCTGTCAGGGCCTGTCAGTGAAAACAAAACTAGCTGGTGGCGGGGGACAGGAGGCTCCATAAGTGACTGCGAGGGCATGGGATGGCTGCAGGGGGCTGGTAGAAGCCCCAGGCAAGTAAAACTCATTTTTTTATTCCTGGCTTAAGTTGCCCTTTAAGAATCCCATTTTTCAGTGTAAAATTGCAGATAATTTGGGAATATCATCATCTACACTGCATAGTGTTAATTATAGATTCAGAAAATCTGAAAGATCCTCTGTATGCAAGGAGACAAGGCAGAAAGCTAGTATTGGACGGCTTCGGTTTCTAAGCTTCCAACTACATTACATAAAAATGAAAAGCTCATACACACCATGCAATTTCCTAAATTGATTATTTCCAACAGGTCCGATCTGATTTCCGTTTTTTCTGATCGACTTTGCATGGTTTGTATGAGACATTAGAGGGGCTCGCAATCTAATCTCCGCCATAGATATATGTCCCTCTCATAGTCTAAGGCCCATTCAGCGGGAAGCCAGTTAACTTGTAACTGTGTGTTTATTTTTCAGTGTGATAAGAACGGTAAGACTGGAGACACAGTGCAGAGCGTTTTTAGGTAATTTTCATTTTTTAAAAAAGGCTACCATTGACTTGCATTAAAATCATGATAAAATCCTGCTAGGATGATTTTTCAAAAATTATGATCGCGGCTATTTTGCCATGGTTTGCAGTGTTCTCCCCAGAATTTTTTTCCAGCTGGGTGGCATGAAATAGTAGCCGGGTGGCATGAAAAAGCAGCTGGGTGGGGCGAGAGGAAAATGCAGGGCAACTCTGCTTACAGCATAGGAGGAGTTGAGGAGGTGAGCCGATGACAGCCGGGTGGTCAACAAATCTAGCCGGGTGGAGCACCCGGCTAAAAGAGCCTAGGGAGAACACTGGTTTTGCTGCAATTTTATTGTAAGTCAGTAAGAGAATTTTTTTTTCTTAAATGAAAATTATCCGAAAAGAGCTCTGCGGTGTGTCTCCAGCGTCAATCTATGAGGGAAAGTAAGAGCTGTTTTTAATTAATCAATTAAGGAAAGATTTTGTTTATTTTAATTTAGACACACTGGGCCTGATCCAATTTAGTTTTTCTCTTAAGTTTTCTCTTAGGAGATCACTTTCATCTTCTGTTTAAAATAACTTTTCAGCACTCTGCAGTTGAAAAATTACCAAAAAGTACTGTCAAAATGTTCTTAGTATTTTCTTGCTTGCTGGCGGATAAGATGTGAAAACATCACCTAAGAGAAAACTTGGAGAAAAAGTGAATTGGATGAGGCCCACCGAATCTGATTATTTCTCCACACAATCAACTCTTTTATTCAAAGAGACCCTTTAACACAAAAAACCCATCTGGGGGATACTTACCTTGGGAGGGGGAAGCCTCAGGGTCCCAATGAGGCTTTTCCCTCCTCTGGAGCTTGGGGGAATCCAGTGCTGGCTCCCTCCAAAGTCCCTTGACAAATCCTGACCAGGGTGAGCCTGTGCGAGTAAAATTTACCTACCATGATCCTGCGCAGGCGCACTAGCGGCTCTTTGTACGGGTAACGCGGTAATAGCCGAACCCAATCGTATCCACTCTCCTGCACAGGCGCATATGACTCACACCTAAGCAGTAGAGTGGATACGATTGGGTTCAGCTATTTCCGCCTTAACCTGAACGGAGAGCCACCAGTGCACCTGCGCAGGATCACGGTAGGTAAATATTTACCTCACCGCTGATCGGGGGCTGCAGCGCTGAATTGCCGGGACACCACAGGACAGGAAAGCATTGTTAAGATCCAGAGGCTTCCCCCTCCCGTGGTAGGTATCCCCGCCAGGGTTTTCTTTTCTTTACAGGTTTTCTTTAAGCATTTATCATATATTTTTACAAGGTTTTCAGTCCCTTTGTTGTAGTAGCACCACACTCCTCCCCTGTGGGTTGTAGCAATTGAGGGGAGGGGCTTTTTGCTATTGCTGCCAAAAAAACAATTACTAGCGTTGTGCAGTTATGTGACAAGCGGTGCAGGGAGAGAAGAGGTTAACTTCACAGGTGCGATTTAAATGAAACAGAAAGAATACCTTGCATGGCAGATAAAATCAAATGGCTGTTACTTGCTCTTTTTTGCCTTGTAGCAGCCCTGTCTGAGTTATGTCATGTTTGATAACTTGGGGCAGGGATTCTGCAACTGGCTAAACTCAGGCTGCCTCCTCCAGCCTAATGCAAAGTGGCACAGAGAACACTTGCTATTTACCTGATCCAGACGTATTATCAGTACACCTCTTTACCACTGAGCGGTGCTGTAATGCTGACATGATTGGGACACAAATGAAGATGTCAGCATTACAACGCCATCACTCCCTCTTGGTGGCGAGAGAGCTGATCCTGTGTCTGGATCAGGTAAGTATCAAGCGCTTCCTGCACCACTCTGCATTTAAGGCTGGCAGGCTGGGGTAGGCAAATAAATACCTGGCCCCACAGCGCACATTAGCTTTAGAGGGTTGTTGCCCCATACCACCACATTTGGTTGGAGCAGGTAATTATCATATGTCTGCATGTCTCTGTTTAAACATATTGTTTCAAATACCATTTTCATGCATAAATAGCCAGCTGGGCTTTTATACCTATTTTTATATTTTCCTGTAGCAAAGTCTGATCATCCACAAGGCAAGTTCAGGGGCCTAGCTGGATGCTTTTCTGACTTTCATTCCCCATCTTACCTTATCAAAGAAGCGAGGTGTCCAGCGGGGGAAGGCAAATTATACAGTGGTGTGAAAAACTATTTGCCCCCTTCCTGATTTCTTATTCTTTTGCATGTTTGTCACACTTAAATGTTTCTGCTCATCAAAAAACGTTAACTATTAGTCAAAGATATAAAAATTGAACACAAAATGCAGTTTTAAATGATGGTTTTTATTATTTAGTGAGAAAAAAACCTCAAAATCTACATGGCCCTGTGTGAAAAAGTAATTGCCCCCCCCTTGTTAAAAAATAACTTAACTGTGGTTTATCACACCTGAGTTCAATTTCTGTAGTCACCACCAGGCCTGATTACTGCCATACCTGTTTCAATCAAGAAATCACTTAAATAGGAGCTATCTGACACAGAGAAGTAGACCAATAGCACCTCAAAAGCTAGACATCATGCCAAGATCCAAAGAAATTCAGGAACAAATGAGAACAAAAGTAATTGAGAGCTATCAGTCTGGTAAAGGTTATAAAGCCGTTTCTAAAGCTTTGGGGCTCCAGCGAACCACAGTGAGAGCCATTATCCACAAATGGCAAAAACATGGAACAGTGATGAACCTTCCCAGGAGTGGCCGACCGACCAAAATTACCCCAAGAGCGCAGAGAAAACTCATCCGAGAGGCCACAAAAGACCCCAGGACAACATCTAAAGAACTGCAGGCCTCTCTTGCCTCAATTAAGGTCAGTGTTCACGACTCCACCATAAGAAAGAGACTGGGCAAAAACGGCCTGCATGGCAGATATCCAAGGCGCAAACCACTTTTAAGCAAAAAGAACATTAAGGCTCGTCTCAATTTTGCTAAAAAAACATCTCAATGATTGCCAAGACTTTTGGGAAAATACCTTGTGGACCGACGAGACAAAAGTTTAACTTTTTGGAATGTGCGTGTCCCGTTACATCTAACGTAGAAGTAACACAGCATTTCAGCAAAAGAACATCATACCAACAGTAAAATATGGTGGTGGTAGTGTGATGGTCTGGGGTTGTTTTGCTGCTTCAGGACCTGGAAGGCTTGCTGTGATAGATGGAACCATGAATTCTACTGTCTACCAAAAAATCCTGAAGGAGAATGTCCGGCCATCTGTTCGTCAACTCAAGCTGAAGCGATCTTGGGTGCTGCAGCAGGATAATGACCCAAAACACACCAGCAAATCCACCTCTGAATGGCTGAAGAAAAACAAAATTAAGACTTTGGAGTGGCCTAGTCAAAGTCCTGACCTGAATCCTATTGAGATGTTGTGGCATGACCTTAAAAAATGCGGTTCATGCTAGAAAACCCTCAAATAAAGCTGAATTACAACAATTCTGCAAAGATGAGTGGGCCAAAATTCCTCCAGAGCGCTGTAAAAGACTCGCAAGTTATCGCAAACGCTTGATTGCAGTTATTGCTGCTAAGGGTGGCCCAACCAGTTATTAAGTTCAGGGGGCAATTTCTTTTTCACACAGGGCCATGTAGGTTTTGAGTTATTTTTCTCACTAAATAATAAAAACCATCATTTAAAACTGCATTTTGTGTTCAATTCTTTGACTAATAGTTAACGGTTTTTGATGAGCAGAAACATTTAAGTGTGACAAACATGCAAAAGAATAAGAAATCAGGAAGGGGGCAAATAGTTTTTCACACCACTGTATATGTTGCCTAGGGCCCCATTTAACATTAACCCCTCTCTGCTTTGTAGCACGAAACCTTGAGACACTCTCTCTCCCAACAAAATAAACAAGTGTTGCATAATCAGATGTTGATTTTCCAAGATGGCTGTTCTTGAAATAACGCTGAGGATATGAACTGTTGGAAATCATTAAACATTCTAAAATTGTATTAGTTTAATTACATTTTACATAATGCGAAATGCCTTGAGTATGTTTTTGATATTCTGCGTTCCTTTAAAGTTAGACACATTTGTGAAGTCCATCGTTTGGCAGGAGTGAGATGCAAAAGCTGGCTTACAGCTGCCTGCTGGATAATTATCAAACTTTTTTCATTAAGCTTGTTTTACAGCGTGCCTACTTTCACAAATACTATTTCTTCCAGCTGTTTCTAAATAAATATTCACTGCCATCTTGTCAAGCTGGAACTTTTTCCTACTTCAAACACTAGGCCTGGAACACCGTAACAAATCTCCACATTTATGACCCTTCGCAGATGACCCTTGTTGTCTAGACAAAAAATGCACTGCAATGGACAGGCAGGGTGTGATAGAACAGACCATCTCGGTTCATATATCAAAGTTTAAATTCCTGCCTTTAGTTGACCTTTATGTAAAGAAGAGATCTGTGCACTTTACTTGGAATCCCTTTTGAGTCCTGTCTGTATTTTGTCATTGTTTTTTAGTGTTTTCACATGTCTTTCAGTTCCTGTTGTTCTTCTGGGTCCATTAGTGTTGGCTTTGATTCCTGGAAGTCCGCTAACTTTCATGTCTCCGTTTGCATGCAAATCCCCTTATCGCTGAGTCCTTATCCCTGCGCACAGTCACAGGGCAAACTGAAGCAAAGGGGAGCTGGCAGAGGGTAACTTTAATAGCTCTTCTCTCAGTAATCTCCCTTTTTATTTTCAGCCATGGTGTGTCTTCTCTTTAAAGCAGAGATTTTTCCTGAACTCAGCAGTTTTTGTCAGTTATAAGTACCAGCAGAGAGATCTTTCAGAGCTGCTTTGACCTCTCTAAGCATTTGGATTGAAGTCTCACGCTCTTCATCTGTTGGAGATACAGTTTTACAACCACTTACTAGTAAAGGAGAAGTTTTATACACTGTGAAATTTACAAAGATGTGAAATAATTAAAGGCGGGCTGCACAGGGTTTCATTAGATCGGGCATTCAATAGTAATAACATTTGTAATTTATCCCTATGAGGCCTTGGTCACACAAGGGGTGCTGCTTAGTGTTATTACCGCATAGAAATACACGTTTCTGGACTATGCACATATACTTTAGTGGAGGTATACATTCTTATCATTGATTAAGGGCTAGTTCACATGGGCGGTAAATGCAACATTTTTGGTGGGCGACGAAAGCATTGTTTTAAAAAACGATCTACTGGCCATTTCATTCAAGTAAATGGAAACATTTTTTAAAGTGTACCCGAGGCAATATGATGAAATAGAAATGTGTTTCTTCAGTGCAAAACATATTAATAACCAGGCTGTTTCTCTTGTTTTATTTTGCTGCCTGAAAGAGTTAATTTTCAGGCATAAAAGTGACAGCTTCTGTCAGGTACCTTGTCAGGAATATAGTAAACCTCACTGATAAGCAAATTACAGCCATTAAACTTTTCCTGGCAAAATACCACTTCTGATGGCTGGGAGGGATAGAAAAAGGCCAATAGTTCATGGTTTTTAACTCTGGGACACTTAAAAGGCTGCCACTGAGCAGAGAAAATGAAACATTCAATCTGCTTTGGAAATGTTTAACCTCTTGTTGACCGCTGCATCATATATTTACGCCCCTGTGCACAACGCTTCGCAATCGGGGGCATAAATATACATACCCGCTTTGTTTAACTCACGGTTACCTATCGCCACATCACAGAGCTGTCGATCTGCCACCATCTCGCCATCCGGTGATGAGGGAATGAGAACAGCTTGTTCTTAGACCCAATCACAATGCTTGTAGTGAATGAAAAGCCGCGTCAGCAAGAAGCAGGTTTTCATTCACTAAATTCCAACCTAAACAGTACGTACACTGACTTCCGTGTGCTATTATGAGTTTAGTGTAGTGCCATCTTGTGGCCAAAAGTATTATGCTCCCTAAAACTTCCTTACATACATACATTTACATAAATACATTTTTATATCATTTTAACCCCTTATTCCACTACCCTATAGTTACCAAAATAACACTTGTAAAGAAAAAAATGACATCATTTAAAAAAACAAAAAACATAAATAGTTACCCTATGGACTTTTTGATATGTATGTCATGAGGGTATATTACTGTTAATTTTGCAAATAAAGACTTGTAATTATTGTTATAGTATAAAAAAAATCACAAAAAGCAAAAAATACACCCTAATTTCCATTTAAAATATTATTGCAATAAATTGTACTAGGGATACAATTTCAATGTTGTAATAACCGGGACAAATGGGCAAATAAAATCTGTGGGTTTTATGTATCGAAGCACATTTTATTTTAAAACTATAATGGTTGAAAATTGAGAAATTTTTTTTTTCCTTTTTCTCCCGTATTATTCCCTTAACCACTTTAGCCTACAGTATTGAATTTTTTTTGCATCTGAGCAACTTTCACCTCCCATTCATTTGCCAATAACTTTATCACTACTTGGCACAATGAATGGATCTATATCTTGTTTTTTCCGCCACCAATTAGGCTTTCTGTGGGTGATGCATTTTGCTGAAAATTAATTTATTCTAAATCAATTTTAACAGGAATATTAAGAAAGAAATGGAAAAAATATTAGTTCTCAGCTTTTGGCCATTATAGTTTGAAATTCATACATGCTATCATAATTAAAACCCATGTACTTTATTTGCCAATTTGTCCTGCTTATTACACCATTTAAATTATGTCCCTATCACAATGTATGGCGCAGATATTTTATTTGGAAGTAAAGGTGCAATTTTTCAATTTGCGTCCATCACTATTTACAAGCCCATAATTTAAAAAAAATAAAATATATTAATACACTCCTTTGACATGCATATTTATAAAGTTCAGACCCTTAGGTAACTATTTAGCGACTCCTGCGGGTCGCGCGGGAACACGCGCGACCCGCAGGAGTGCACGCAGCCTAACTGGACGAAAAATTTCGTCCAGTTAGGCTGAAGTGGTTAAAATGCATATAAATTAAAAGAATTCTTAGCAAAAAAAAAACAAAACAAAGCCTAATTTGTGATGAATAAAACAAGATATAGATAATTTTGATGTGATAAGTAATGATAAAGTTACTGGTGAATGAATGGGAGGAGCGTGATGTGAAAATCGCTCTGGTTTTTAAGGGGAAGAAACCTGTGGTTAGGAAGTGGTTAAATATAAAATAAAACCATGACATATCTAAAAAAGTCATTTTCAGGAGTAGAAGGATAAATACATTTTATTTTCACCTCTTGTTCACTTTAATAATGGGAACAGCAGTTAACGTAGTTCCTGTAAACGTTGCAGTAGATCCAGTCCTCTTGCTTCGTCTTGGACTTTACATGTAGCTCCAGCATCAGCTGCGTTTGCAGTTCCATGTCCCCCTAGGGGCTAAAAACATGACGAAGCAATGAGAACCAATGCCAAACGCATTTCTACACGGTAGCAAAACACATTTAGCCTTAAAATGAGCTGGCACCAGCCGCCTATGCGATCCAGCCCTTATATACCGCCAACATATTTTGTGGCACTATACAGACAAATATTTACATAAATAAAAGTTGTTGTGCATCTTGTGCTAAATTTATTATTACTTTGATGATGATTATTATGGATTGTTAGATTTATATGAATGTAAATGGGTCAATCAATAAATACAATAATATTAGGATCCAATGGGGATGATTCGCAAAGCTTGTTTGTTGAATTATCTCACCTCACTTATTAACTCACTATTTTTCTCTTTTTAAATGACTTAAAGAAAACCTGTACTGAAAAAAAGTTCCCCTGGGGGGTACTCACCTCAGTAGGGGGAAGCCTCTGGACCCTATCAGGCTTCCCTCGTCCTCCTGTGTCCCACGGCGGTCTCGCTGCAGCCCCCGGAACGCACAGGCGACAAATCCGACAGCCTGTGCAAAATTTATTTATTTATTTTATTTATTGTACTTATAAAGCGCCAACATATTACGCAGCGCACCTTTTCGGGCTCCAGCGGGGGCGCTGTTGCGGCTCTTCTGACGGAGATAGGCAAAAATAGCCGATCTCCATCAGGTCCGTTCTACTGCGCAGGCGCAGGAGACTTGCGCCTGCGCAGTAGAGCGGCCCAACGGAGATCAGCTATTTTTGCCTATCTCCGTGGGAAAAGCAGATACTGCACCTGCACTGGAGCCAAAAGGTAAATATTTACATCGCCGCCGCTCCGGGAGGATTTTCTCCGCGGCCGTGGGACCGAGGAGGTCGGGGGGAGCCTCAATAGGATCCGGAGGCTTCCCCCACCCGAGTTGAGTACCCCCCAGGGGAGTTTTTTTCATTACAGATTTTCTTTAACTCATGATTTATCTCTCTTTAAGCGGAATGAAACCCAGCATTTCTACTTAGCTCTATAATAGATTATTTACAGCATATTATATACAACCAGCATTTTTTTTTTTACTAGAACTGCATTCAAAGGGTTAACACAGGCTTTAGAAGCTTCCCTGCCAGCAGAGCTGGCCACTTCTGAACTTTACATAATGTTATCTTGTGTTTAACCACTTCACAACTGAGGGGTTTTACCCCTTTAGCACCAGAGCAATTTTCACCTTTTAGCGCTCCTTCCATTCATTTGTCTATAACTTTATCATTACTTATCACAATGAAATGAACTATATCTTGTTCCTTTCGCCACCAATTAGGCTTTCTTTAGGTGGGACATTATGCCAAGAATTATTTTATTCTAAATGTGTTTTAATGGGAAAATAGGAAAAAATGTGGGAAAAATGTATTATTTTTCAGTTTTCGGCCTTAATAGTTTTTAAATAATGTATGCTACTGTAATTAAAACCCATGAAATTTATTTGCCCTTTTGTCCCGGTTATAAAACCGTTTAAATTATGTCCCTATCACAATGTTTGACGCCAATATTTTATTTGGAAATAAAGGTGCATTTTTTTAAGTTTTGCGTCCATCCCTAATTACAAGCCCATAGTTTATAAAGTAACAGTGTTATACCCTTTTGACATAAATATTTAAAAAGTTCAGTCCCTAAGGTAACTATTTATGTATTTTTTTTAATTGTAATTTTTTTTTTTTATTACAAAAAAGAAAAAATTGGGGAGTGTAGGAGGTAATGAGTTAATTTTTAGTGTAACAGTAATGAATTTGTATATGAAAAATGCTTTAGGGTGTAGTTTTACTATTTACTATAAGTTCAGTCCCTAAGGTAACTATTTATGTATTTTTTTTATTGTAATTTTTTTTTTTATTACAAAAAAGAAAAAATTGGGGAGTGTAGGAGGTAATGAGTTAATTTTTAGTGTAACAGTAATGAATTTGTATATGAAAAATGCTTTAGGGTGTAGTTTTACTATTTTATTTACTATTTGGCCACAAGATGGCCACAGTGAGTTTTTGTTTATGCGACCTGCAAGCGTACAGGAGGTATGCTTGCAGGAAGAGTTAGGAGGCTGGGACACTGTTTTTTTTCTCACAATGATCGCTGCTTCTCGTAGAAGCAGATGATCATTGCGGGGGGCAGAGATCAATGAACGGGAAAGGTTTTTCCCGTTCATTGATCTCCGGGCGAGCGGGCGGCGGCGTGCACGAGTGCGGGGGCGCACAGACGGGCGAGCGGGAGCGCGGATAGCGGCGGGAGTGGCGTCAGGTATGGATTTCTCCGTCTCTTGGTGGTAACAGGGTGGAAAAAGGGATGGAGAAATGCGTACCGCTGGGGGTAAAGTAATTAATTGTATCTAGTGATAAATGTAAACAAAGCCTTCTCTCACACTGCCTGGTCCCCTGAGCAAAGTCAGACAAGCATAAATGCTTTCTGATGCTTTCTGATTAAGTTAGAGGATGAATAAAGCAATTATATATAAAATGCAAAGTCAGCTCTCAGAGTAAGATAAGTGTACTTTAAAAACGTATAATTTCTAAATGAATAATACTTATGCACAAAAGCAAATATGCTAACTGTATGGCATATAAAAAGTAGGAAAACATGTTTTTATTGAATATTATGTCAGGGTTATACCACTTTAACTCATGATTTGGCTAATTAACCACTTCACCACTGAGGGGTTTTACCCCCTGAGCACCAGAGCAAGTTTCACCTTTCAGCGCTCCTTCCATTCATTCGTCTATAACTTTATTATTACTTATCGCAATGAAATGAACTATATCTTGTTTTTTTCGCCACCAATTAGGCTTTCTTTAGGTGGGACATTATGCCAAGAATTACTTTTTTCTAAATGTGTTTTAATGGGAAAATAGGAAAAATGTGGGGAAAAAAATAATTATTTTTCAGTTTTCGGCCATTATAGTTTTTAAATAATGCATGCTACTGTAATTAAAACCCATGAAACGTATTTGCCCTTTTGTCCCGGTTATAAAACCATTTAAATTATGTCCCTATCACAATGTTTGGCGCCAATATTTTATTTGGAAATAAAGGTGCATTTTTTTCAGTTTTGCGTCCATCCCTAATTACAAGCCCATAGTTTATAAAGTAACAGTGTTATACCCTCTTGACATAAATATTTAAAAAGTTCAGTCCCTAAGGTAACTATTTATGTATTTTTTTTAATTGTAAATTTTTTAATTTTTTTTTAATTACAAAAAAAAAAAAAATGGGGAGTGTGGGAGGTAATGAGTTAATTTTATGTGTAAAAGTCATTTATTTGTATGTGAAAAATGTGTAGGGTGTAGTTTACTATTTGGCCACAAGATGGCCACAGTAACTTTTTGTTTTAATGCGACCTCCAAGCTTCCTTCCGGAAGCTTGGAGGAAGAATAAGGAGGCTGGACACGTGAGTTTTTTCTCACAATGATCGCGCTGCCCATAGGAGAGCAGCTGATCATTGCGGGGCTTAGATCAACGAACGGGAATGGATTTTCCCGTTCATTGATCTCTGGGCGAGCGGGCGGCGGCGTGTTTACTAGCGGCGGGCGGCGTGTTTACGAGCGGGAGCGCGGGCAGCGTCGGGAACGCGGAAAGTACGTGTTTCTCCGTCCCTGGTTTTTAAAGGATGGAAAAAGGGGCGGAGAAATACGTACGCGCGGGGGTAAAGTGGTTAATTATCTCTCCTTATTTGTTTCTCATGCATTAGCTCGCCTTACAGTTAAGGTGAAAGTAAGTAAGCCTTGTGACTCAACCTCAATAGGAGATAGAGCCCTGCCTACAGTCTAAGGGGTTAAGGGTAAATAACAGGCATATTGTAACTGAAGCCATGCGCATATATTGCATAGTAAGAACAAGGGGTGAAATTAACTTTGTGATTCAGAATTTGTCAGTTGTGGACATTATACAACAGCCTGTAGCCCCCTGTAAAGCCTCTGTAGCCCCCTGTAAAGCCTCTCAAATAACAACCGCCTCAGCCGACAATTAAGAGTGTGTGTGGCAGCCGTGACCCACAAACCACAGGTGATCAGTGATGCTGATCACCCACTGATCCCATTGTTAGCACCGCTCTCCCGCTTGCCACGTAATGTCACGCACTGCTCATCGTCCCTCGCCCCCCTGCATAGCAACACAGTGCATCGTTCGCTACACAGCTGACATGCGCGCATGCAGCAGGGCCCAGCAATATCGCCTGAGGGGATCTGATGGGCAACATCAGTTGGCAATGTGTACACACCATTAGGCTTCTTCTAGTTAAGTGAGTGAACAGATACTGAGAGGTACAGATGACTTTATTTACAGCTCCAAGGTTAGGGCCTGAGCCTACTGCTGCATTTTTTAAAAACGCATGCCATTTCAAGCATTTTTGAAATGTGTTTTCAGGCGGTTTAATGTGTTCTAACACGTTAAAATGCATTTAAACGCATTAAAACATGAAACACGGTTTAAAAACGCTTAAAAAACGCATCTGTTTTTAAAAACACAGCAGTGGGCTCAGGTGCTTATTGTGAGTACATTTTGCACAACAGAGCGGGAGGAGAAAGTAGAACAGTGGCCTTGGCCTGCATTCAAATGAGAGGATCTGCCTGATTCGGTCATTTGATTGAATCTGCTAGAAATCAATTAATTCGGTCGATCGCACCGTGAGGCCAGACCGCCTTCCCCAGTGGCGTTTGATTTCCCAACAAGTGACATGCGTTGTAGACAGTGAAACTTACACTCACCTGTCCTCCAGCATACCTCTTCTCTCCATCGCTAGGGGCTCCTCCCCAGCAGGCAGGGCCACACATATTTTAAATAGATTCCACACTAAAATGTATTAAAAATCCATGTGCAGTTTGTGTAGCTATTTGTTTGGATAGATATCTCTTTGAACTGAGAGGGATCTGTTGGCTACATTGACCATTTGGCCAGTTTAATGTGCCAGTGGCCACCTTCAGGTATGAGTGCAAGACAAACGCCATCAGGTTATTGTTAGGTTATGTCTGTGGGTACTTGCAGTTCTTATTTATTTATTTGCTGGCTCTATAGAAGGTTCACAGTGGTGTTTCTGTGAAACAATACTATTATCTCCATCAAGATGAAATTGATTGAGAAGAGGACTGTTCTGTGATTAATGTTTTCTTTAAAAGATAACAGCACTCAGCTTTGTTTGTGGGTAACCGTTTCATTAGTGTAATGTCCGGCTCATTGATCCGAAAGGATCAGCTATGTGATGGACTGGCACTGAGGGGACTGTTCTCCACTGGAATTATGTCTCCATTTATTCTCAAGAAGGTGTCCTGCATTATTTCCCCTGAGTGTCAGTAAGCTGGGAGACCATATAACTGAAGAAGTAATCATTTCCTTTTTGTACACAGGATAGAACAGAGCATGTCCCAGTTGGGGTAATACTTTGTTTATCCTTAGGATTATATCATTTCCATGATTTGATCTTTCATCTACATGTTGTAGCCATACTGTAGACTGCAGAACAAATATCCAGTTACCAGTAGACCTAAACCCGTTTAAAAACAGGCTCTAGGTCTCTTTAAACCACTGCCACCGCCGCATGTCAGTGCACATGCGCGAACACCTCTCCGCCACGCGCGCGCCCATTTGTCTGGCTCCTTGGCCCCGTCCTCCTGTCCTAACGGTTGTCCGTCCTGTACATGCGCAGTAGCGCAACACACGGATACAGGGACAGGATGACGCATTTAGGGTTTATTATATAGGATGTGAGGGGCAAACAATGGATTTAATAGAAAATTAATTATTACTCTGCCTTTCATTAAAATGCTTATGATGGAATTGTTATGGTCTTTTGCAAATAAAAAATAAAATATAATTCTCGTAATTACTTTAAACACAAATCCAGAGAACAAGGCGGTAAACCTTATTTCAGGAGAGTGGGAGGAGCCATGCAAACAATTCTTTTAGTGGACCTGAACTCTTGCACAGGACAGAAGGAAAACAGAGATGAATGCAACATGTATCTATTTAGAGAGTTTAGCCTGTCTAGTTCCCCCTCATCTGTGACTAATTTGAGCTCTCAGCTGTGTCAGCTGGTTTCCTCGGCAGAGCAGCAAATTTGTAAACACAGGATGTTATTCCTATGTCTGCTTCCATGAAAGCAGGAAGTAGACACACTGAACATTTATTGCAGGATTTATATCAGCTGTAATAAAGAAATGTTTTTTTTCTTTAATGGTTATTATGCTGTTGCTTATCTTATAGAGCAGAGAGGAAATTCTGAGTTCAGGTCCGTTTTAAGAGATACTTGTATAGATACAGCCTGAAACGAATCCTTTCTCACAGACATAATGGAGTGATGTCAGATCTGTAACACGAGGCATATCTAGCGTACATTGAAAAAGGACATCCACTAATTGGCGACGGTTGAAGACTTTAGTAGAATATCAGCAATGTTACGAATATTCTACTATTGATGGACAGAATGTTGATAGTAGCATATCAGTAATTTTACAGATATTCTATTGCTTTACCTGACCTTCCTCTCACACTAACCCTCTCTCCTACCTTCTCCTAAGAGTAAACTACCCCTTACCTATGTCTAACATTAAAGGGGAACTGAAGAGAGAGGTATATGGAGGCTGTCATGTTTATTTCCTTTTAATCAATACCAGTTGCCTGGCAGCCCTGCTGGTCTATTTCTCTGCAGTAGTATCTGATTAAAACCAGAAACAAGCATGCAGCTAGTCTTGTCAGATCAGACTTATAAGTCTGAACCACTGAAACACCTGATCTGCTGCATGCTTGTTCAGGGACTATGGCTAATAGTATTAGAGGCAGAGGATCAGCAGGGCTGCCAGGCAACTGGTTTTGTCTAAAAGAAAATAAACATGACAGCCTCCATATACCTCTCTCTTCAGTTCCCCTTTAACCTACCCTCTACCTACGCCTAATAAATATCAACCCCTCCCCACTTACTGTATGTCTAACTCTAACCCAAGGAATATGTTGGCGCTTTATAGATCATTAATAATAATAATAATAATCCAACCCTCCTACCTAGGCCTAAGACTATCAGTGCCGAAGTGAAGTTGGGCTACATAATAGCTGAATCCTGGGCGCCCTATCCATTACCCCCTATCAATACATAGTAGCCAAACTCCATCCATGGCTTTGTGAGTCCCTCCGCCACTATCAGGTGTTCGGCTATCTAAAACTGCTTCTTTGAATGTTAGCTGAACTCTAGCACCCAGATTATACACTGGGTGCCACTATAGCCACAATTAACATTGTGGTCTTTGGCTGCGGCCAAATTACCAGGCAGCCGAGGGCGACCATATTAGCTGCTTTTTTGCTTGTACTTAACGTATTAAGTCACTGTGCCAATTCCTAGATATTGGGATCTGAAGATATGCAGCTTGGTGCTGTGCAAAGCTGTTTACGTTTATGTTGTTTAGGAGAAATCCTTTTCTTATTAAAGAGGAACTCCAGTGAAAATAATGTAGTAAAAAAAGTGCTTCATTTTTTACCATAATTATGTATAAATGATTTAGTCAGTGTTTGCTCATTGTAAAATCTTTCCTCTCCCAGATTCACATTCTGACATTTATTACATGGTGACATTGTTACTGTGGGCAGGTTATTTAGCTGTTTCTAGCTGCTCTGTCTGTTAGACAGCTAATAACAGCTATTTCCTGTCTCTGAACATTGTTACATTGTGGCAGTTTGCCAGCAGTACCGCGGTATTCAGAGCCTCTTGTGGGAGGGGTTTCAGCACAAAATCAGTCACACAGCGCCCCCTGATGGTCTGTTTGTGAAAATCATTGTCTTTCTCATGTAAAATGGGGTATCAGCTACTGATTGGGAAAAAGTTCAATTCTTGGTTGGAGTTTCTCTTTAAATGAAAGTTAATAAAATAAAAGCAAAAAATGTTTGTGTCAAGAACTTCTCTCACCATCCTTTTCCAACATAGTTTATCTGTACTGTATATCCCAAAATCTCAATGATTTGCTGACCTTTCCTGGCTTTCACATTTCAGTTTTTTTACTTTTTAAATGCCTTTCTTGATTCAGTAGTGCATACCGCTTGAAGGGTGCCCGAGTCAGTTCTGCACACCTGCTACAGCATGTCAAAATGGAGGTTATGGAGTCTTGTGCAGGACTGCTGATAACTGCTTAGTTCTGATTGGTATGTCCAGAAACAGGGAATGGCTGCTGCAGGTTTTGATGGACTTCTTAAAGTGCCCATTAACAGTACAATTTTTAGTGAGCAATTGTGTTTTCAATCCGATTGTTCAGAACACATTGTATTTAAAAAGAGAAGTTGGTGGGTCCAATTGATCCTCAACGATCCCATTATCTATCATTTCCTTAAAGGGAACCTAAACTGAGAAGGATATGGATTTTTCCTTTTAAAATAATACCAGTTGCCTCTCTCCTGTTAATCCTGTGTCTAATACTTTTAGCCACAGCCCCTGAACGAGAATGCAGGTCAGGTTCTCTGACTGAAGTCAGACTTTAAAGTGGATCCAAGATGAACTTTTATTCATTGCATAATTGTGTTCCTTACATACAGTTTATAGGGCATTCCTCAAGCCAAATACTTTTTTTGTTTTTGTTTTAATACTTAAAGAAAATCTGTAATGAAAAAACGTCCCCTGGGGGGTACTCAACTCGGGTGGGGGAAACCTCCAGATCCTATTGAGGCTTCCCCCGTCCTCCTCGGTCCCACGGTGGCAGTGAAAATCCTCCCGGAGCGGCGGCGATGGAAATATTTACCTTTTGGCTCCAGCGCAGGCGCAGTATCCGCTCCTTCCCACGAGGATAGGCGGAAATAGTCGATCTCCGTCGGGCCGCTCTACTGCGCAGGCGCAAGTCGCCTGCGCAGTAGAGCGGACCCGACGGAGATCGGCTATTTCCACCTATCTCCATCAGAAGAGCCGCAACATCGCCCCCGCTGGAGCCTGGAAAGGTAAATATTGAACAGGCTGTCGGGTCTGTCGGGCCGCTGTTTGAAGGGCTGCAGCGAAACCCCCATGGGACAGAGGAGGACGGGGGAAGCCTCATTAGGATCCTGGGGCCTCCCCCTCCCGAGGTGAGGACCCCCCAGGGGACGTTTTTTTTTTTACAGTGTCTCTTTGAGGCTTCTTTAACACACGTTGCATTGCTTTGCAATACACTCCCCCATCGAGTGGCCGTTAGTCTGTATGAAACTGGCCTTACTAGCCATGGTGTGATGCAGTGGAAGTGGTTCTGATGACGCAGAGCCAACACAGACTCTGCAGTGTGTTGCGCAGCGGTACCGCATGGCTATTCAGGTTGTTGCGGTGGCAGTGTGGCACGCATGTGCCGATCGGTGAAAAAACAGTGATGTACATCCTGTCCAGCAGGGACCATGTCACTGTTTGGAGGGCAGAGCCATGCATATTACTCTGTCAGGGCACTTTGCCACAGGGTAGTGTGCAAGGGAAAAGGGTGAGGTGCGACTGCACCATATGTGAAACTAGTTTAAGGAAATGGTTGATTGGCATTGTGGATTTTTCAGACAGGATCGTAACTGGTTTAGATGCTATTGCAAGTAGGATTTTTTTTAATGCTGCAAATCAAATAAATTAAATATTTTCTTTCTATCTGAATGACCTTAAAGGACAGGTCCGAGATAAAAAGAAAAAAAAAACCACAAGATCTACTTACCTGGGGCTTCCTCTAGCCCGTGGCAGCCTATCTGTCCCTCGTCACAGCTCCGCTCCCAGCCGTTGTCCCAAAGTCCCCTTTTTGCAGATGCCGTCCTCACCAGGTTGGCATTTTCTGTGCATGCAGGAGCACATGGCCATGCCACTCACAATGGCACTCATGTAACTTGGAGTGTTCTGTGCAGGCGCAGAAGTACTGAGAGTACTCTGTGAGTACTCAGAACTCTCCTGGCTATGGGAGCGCGAGTGTTGCTCGCATAGGCGCAGAAGACATCTGCAATGGAGGGGGCCCCGGGACAGATAGGGGTAAGTAGATTTTGAAGTTTTTTTTTACCCTGGATTTGTCTTTTAAGGAAAATAAGGTGGTTTTCTGGAAATTGCATCATTAATGGGAACCTTTCAGGGATCACAGCAAGCTTTTCAAATGGAAGGTAGGAACCAAAATAAGCAAATACTATTAAAATTGTGTTTTGGGGAATTCAGCTTTAAAAAGTTTTCAACATTTTTTTTGTGCTTGAAATGAAACTGTTTATATTGCATACTGAAAATAGACCAACAAATGGTTCTTACATTCATGCACGTGTAGTCAATTTCAGTTTTGGCTCTTGACTATCTGAAATTTCCAGACTTGCCCAAAAGAAGGTTTTAAACAAATTCAGCCTCAGGATGAGTGAATTGACCAAACACTGAGTGTGTATCCATCAATGACAGTAATTATAGGGGACCCTGCCAGATCTGTGCTCACTGTGACCAGCCACAATCACAGCCCAAGCTGTATGCAGAATTCAAAATCAGGAACTTTATTAATGTAATAGTATATTAGCTATAATGAGAATACAACCTGATTTAATATAAAGTTTACTTGGACTATACAGTATCTCACAAATGTGAGTACACCTATCAAATTTTCTAAATATTTTATATCTTTTCATAAACATATGACATTTTGATATAATGTACATTTGTCAGTGTACAGCTCATATAACAGTGTAAATTTGCTACCCCATCAAAAGTTCCATACTTACAGTACTTTAGAAGAGGAAAGCCTCTGTATAGTGCAGAGGTGTCCCTGATCCATCTCAACCTCGCTTTTCTAGCCTGAGACCCTCTGAAAAAGTCAGACAAGCAGGCACAGTGCAGCCGTACACGGAGGGGAGCATGGCCGTGTATTTATAGAAGGAAGCAGCCTCTGGATTATCTTGTGTGAACAAAAATGAGCACTGTGAGGCAGCACGTTGGTGTAGTGGTTAGCGCTCTCGCCTTGCATCGCTGAGTCCCCGGTTCAAATCCCAGCCAGGTCAACATCTGCAAGGAGTTTGTATGTTCTACCCTTGTCTGTGTGGGTTTCGTCTGGGCACTCAGGTTTCCTCCCACATCCCAAAAACATACAGATAAGTTTATTGGCTTCCCCCAAATTGGCCCTAGACTATGATACATACACTACACGATACATACATAGACATATGACTATGGTAGGGATTAGATTGTGAGCCCTTCTGAGATACAGTTAGTAACAAGACAATACTCATTACAGCGCTGCGTAATATGTCGGCACTATATAAATACTTAAATAAATAAATTATACCAGACCTATTAGTACAAAGCCTGCATGCAGCGAGTTAGAATAACACGTTCAGTTCAGTTCTGTGAACAAGCCAATAGAGTTGTATGGACAGTGAGTTGACATGCAGAATTATTCTGCAACATAACTGATGTAGCTAATTTCCCTTACAGCATCATTCAGGCTGACACAGGAGTACAGCACTGTGAACCTATTAGGCTGTGCTGTGTTGCATTGTGCTGTCACTCTGACAGTGGATCAGCATATGCATATACAGTATCTTTACAATTATTTTCATTACTTATAGAACTGGTTTACTAAAATAGTATCAGTGGCAATGGAACCCACAAACCTTTACACTTACACAGCGCCGGATTTACCATAAGGCACTGTAGGCGCGTGCCGACAGGCGCCTGATGATGGAAAGGAGGCTCACTCCCTTCCCCGAGCTCCTCTGTCCCTCCTCCCCGAATCCCTGTGCAGAGTCCTAATGATACTGTAAACTGAGTAAGTTACTCACCCTGCTCTCGACATTCTACTGACCATATCTCACTTCAGTCTGGGGCACCTCTAGCTACTTAAAGTGAATCCGAGGTGAGAGTGATATGGAGGCTACCATATCATTTTTTCCTTTTAAACAATACCAGTTGCCTGGCAGCCCTGCTATTTAGCTGCAGTAGTGTCTGAATGACACCAGAAACAAGCATGCAGCTAATCGTGTCAGATCTAGCAATAATGTCAGAAACATCTGATCTGCATATGCTTGTTCAGGGTCTATGGCTGAAAGTATTAGAGGCAGAGGATCAGCAGGACAGCCAGGCAACTGGTATTGCTTAAAAAGTAATAAATATGGCCTCCACATCACTCTCACCTAGTGTTCACTTTAAGGCCTCTTGCACACTGCAAGCAATTCAGATTCAGATTCCGCTTTTTAATCTGTTTTTACTTCCGATTCAGATTCAGATTCAGATTTGCAGTTTGCTCCTTGCACACTGCAAATCTGAATCTGAATCGGAGGTAAAAACTGATTAAAAAGCGGAATCTGAATCTGAATTGCTTTTAGTGTGCAAGAGGCGTACGAGAGAGAACGGCGCCGGAGACTTGGGCGCAGGACACAGCCAGTATATGGCTAATCCTGCTGCCGCACAAGTCCGGGCCGTGTTAATTACTATTCCCCCTCCAGGCCGACATGGATAGTGGGGGAATGAAATAATTCGGCTTCCAGCAATAGCTGGAAGCCGAATTATTGTTTTAAAAGCAACTTCAGATCCGTCTTCTGACGGCGCTGAAGTTACTCCATGTGCCTGCGATAGCCGTAGTTCCTATTACGGCCTATGGTGGCGCCGGCTGCGCCCAAGTCTCCTGCGCTGCTGCGCCCAAGTCTCCAGCGCTGGATTTACCGTGTTCGTGCAAGAGGCCTTATACTAAGGTTCCTCTAGCTACCTTTTACTTGGGGCACCCTACTTATTATTGAGGGTTCTTCTGGCTGGCTACCTAATACTATAGGGCACCTGTAGCTACCTATGGCGAGCAAGGGAAAAGTGACAGCTGGGCCAGCCAGCAAACTTGCTTGCCATGCAGTTTGGTGGGGGTTTGTAGGTTCATGGAGGGCGAAGTCTAGGGTTCCAGGAGGTAAATCCAGGCCTGCACTTACAAAAATTTCTTCAGCATGGCTATGAGGTATTCCTGTTTGAAGACCATCTTCCCCTTCTCTCTCCCCCTTTTGTGTCTTGGTAACCATTATACATTTTATTCATCATGTTACTTTTATCACTGTCATTACCAATTCTATATTTTGTATTTTGTATCATTCTTCGTATTTTATCACAAATTATGTATCTTGTATTTTTGTATATACCATTGTCTGTATTATTATGTACCCCATGTTTGTTTCTTACTTTTAAGGCCCGGTTCACACTTGCGGTGGCCCTCCGGAATCGCCGTGCCGGAGCCGCACCGCCTGCAGAACGGACGGAACGGACGCACGGCATAGCAATTAAAGCCTATGCGTCCGTTCACATGGGTCCGTTCTGCAGAACCGGAGCCGGACCGGATCCGGGCCGGATCCGGACTCCGGCCTCCGTTCCAACATGCGCTATTTTTTCATCCGGCCCCTCCGGCAGCCGTATCCGGGGCGGAGCCGGACTGCACCATCCGGCCAATACAAACAAATGGGAACCGGAGGCCGCACAACACACTGGCTGAGAAATCCGGATCTTCTACCCCACTTCCTATGCGGATTTTTGCGGCGATATTGGCTGGGGACACATGGGCAAGCATTTTGGAGTGGAGCAGCACGAGCTGGAGGTGTTGGCAGGATGTTGGCAGCATGTCGGAGGTGTAGGTGAGTGCTAAACAGCAGAGGGCCTGATTCCACAGGTCCCCCTTCTGCTGACCTCCCAGACCCCAACATTTTTTTTTTTTTTACGTATATTTTGCCAAACGGATCCGGATCGCATCCTGATTACCACCTGATGCAACCTGACCGGATCCGGATCGGATCCGGATCAGAACCGTACGGTCATCCGGTCCGTTTGGCAAACAACCGCTAATGTGAACCGGGCCTTACAGCGCCACGGAATATGTTGTCGCTTTATAAATTAATAATAATAATAATAATCTTCCCTTCCCAGGACACAGGGAAAACTGTGGCTGCCTTGTACAATTTAATGCTGTGAAGAATTTTAATACACACAAATGACCTGAGAATTTAACACACCTCAGGTGACAGAAAACAGCAGGATGTGTTAATTGGACTTTGGTTTACCAAGCTCTGATTTTATAATTTTAATGTGGTTTACTTGTGCACTGTTCCATTTTTTCATTTTAATATGAAACAACAGGGCACAAGTCAAAACTGACGAATTACATTATTGTTCTTTGAATATTAAAGTTACCTGAACTTAGAGTTCATCTGTGTCTAAACATTAAAAAAGTTACATGATGAAACTGAGGAGAGCCAGAACTATTCTAAATGTTTCTAATCATTAGAAACTGCATGCAGAACAAAGTGCCCAGCACAACAGCTAAATGGTTACTATGCTTCCCTGTACTAAATTAAAACCACTTAACGACTGCCTAACGCCGATAGGCGTCGGCAGGTCTTAGGTGATATTACATGGGGCCTTTCCATGTAAGTTCACGGAGGGTGTCTCCGTGAACAAACTGCGAGCCGCCGATCGCGGCTCGCACGCAAAATGTAAACACATGGGGAAGAAATCCCCGCTGTTTACATCATACGGCGCTGCTGCGCAACAGCGGCGTAAAGCAGATCGGCGATCCCCGGCCTCTGATTGGCCGGGGATCACCGGCATTTGATAGGCTGAAGCCTATCCTAGGAGGCGCAGGACGGATAGCCGTCCTGCGCATTACATAGCCTGCGGGAGAGGGAGGTAAGGAGAGGGAGGACGGAAATCGCTGCGGAGGGGGGCTTTGAGGAGCCCCCCTGCAAAACACAGATAGCCGGCGGCGATCAGACCCCCCCAGCAGGACATCCCCCTAGTGGGGAAAAAAAGGGGGGAAGTCTGGTCGCCCTGGCTGCAAAGTAATCTGTGCTGTGGGCTGGAGAGCCCACGCAGCACAGATCACAGCAAAATCCCCTGGTCCTTAAGTGGAGCTAGAAGTAAAGGGTTAAAGTATTGGGTAGCTGTAAGTTTTGCTGTGAAATACACCCCATAGGAATTCTTGGCTATCTCTACTAGCCCCTAGTAAATGGTTACAAGCATTTGTCAGTTGCTGTATTCTCCAGCTGTTCCCCCTGACTGCAGCTTTGAGTGAGAAAGCATGTTTAGTTTCTGTGAGGATGAATCTGTACACAATGTGGTGTCCTTCAGCTAAGCCTTACCCCCTAGCGGCTGGAGGGAGCAGCTGACAGTACATCAGCAAAGCTCCCTCCAGCTGCAAGGCTCTGCTAGACTTCCTGCCATGGATCTGAGTAGCGGATCCAAGTTTTGGAGACTATTACAAGCAGCCAAATGGGTTGAAGGGCTTGTCTACTTTTTCATAAATTCCCCTATCTTTTAACACACAGTGATATCATTGTTTTGGCATGAAACTGATCTCTGTCAGATACATCTCTAAAAACATTAAAAAGAGTTCTGCTTTTAGAGTATAAAAGCTTAATACACTGTTTTCTACACAGAGCACTGTTCCCTGTCCATTATCCTCTAGCTGATACTTGGCAGGGAAACGTTTTCCTGAGTAATAGCCTGACACGACTGCCACAAGCAGCACAGATGATAGGTTGCACAGAAATCCCATATACAAAGATAATGCTTTGGTTAAGCTTCCAGTCATGTTTGATGGAGGAGGTGGAAAAAATGTTAATGGCCCTTAATATGTCACAGCTTTGGCTTGGCCCGTATTTCGCCAGTAGCAATATGGTTTGCATGTAGCATGACTAACGCACACGAAAAAAAAAAAAATGTTCAGCAGAACACACAGAGAGAAAATACGAGAGAACCAGTCTGGAGTGATGATACATTTCATTTTATGATACTCTCTGTGTGTCTGAATACTGATCAGCCTGAGGGGAGAAAATGTAATATACAGCAGCTGGCTTGAAATCGATCTAAAGCATTGTGAAGTTGCTGCACACTATTTGGATTTTTTTTGCTAATCTGCAGATTTTGAGGCCACTTCTGATTTCTAGGAAGTGACTTGAATATGTGCTTTTTTTCCCTCTATAAATATCATTGGCTCGAGATACCCCCATAATGTTTTTCAGTTATGGCTATTTCCACACTAATCCTGGGGGATCATGGGAGGTTTAGTGAACCGAATCTTTTGAATCCCAGAGCTCTGTTACTTGAGAGCAGAAGAGGTCTCGGCTTAAAAAAATAATTATGTCTTAATATTTCAATGCTTTGGGAGATAGCAGCAAGCAGTGAAGTGATAGTTTTGCCAGTGTTTTTTTTTCCTTCTCATCAGTGCTGTAATTTGCTACCTGCATGGTCTGCTACCCCATATCTGCAACTGACACATGCATTTTATGGCATTAGAGCATTGTACCGTGTTAGCCATCAGTAGCAATTCAAAACTTCTTGTTTTTATTGAGTTGTGAGAGAAATAAAAAAAAAAGAAACGTTTAGTTTGGGTATTATGTTAGAGCCTTGACAGTACTTGCAGACAGAACTATTGTCATCATTTTTTGGATCCGATACCAATTCCCAAACCCATCTCCATCCTGACATCGCTACCCCCCCCCCCCTTTTTATTTAGGATCTTCAGCCTTGCAAAGTCCCCTACATGTCCAGCCACCAACCTGACTTACAGTGGTGCTTGAAAGTCTTTGAACAATTTTCTATATTTTTGTATAAATGTTTCCTAAAACATCTGATTTTAAAACAATTCCTACAAGTAGATGAAGAAAACCTAGTTAAACAAATCAAACAAAAATTGTTATATTTAGTCATGTATTTATTGAGGTACAAAAGATCCAATCACACCAAGGCTTTGGATGCACACCTACCGTTTATAATTAAGTGCAAATCCACAAGAGCACCATGCAGAATATCAATATAGGTTCTTTAAAGGACCAGCACACTTCAAAACATATTCTTCTGAAGACACTCTCTGCTTTGTTCAGAATTCAAAATGCAAACATTTAGTGACCATCCATTGGATTCAATCTGCATAAATCTTGATCATCCATACAAAATGACAATATCCTTCAAATAGCCAGCGTCATGAATCAAATAGTGTTGCTAGCAACAATAGGGAGTCCATGACATACAGCGTTACATAGTCCCATACATGTGTGACATACATCGTTACATAGTCCCATACATGTGTGACATAGTGTTACATAGTCCCATACATGTGTGTCATACAGCATTACATAGTCCTATACATGTGTCACCTTTTCAAGAATGGTGACAGACACTGGCCTTGAGCTGTTTTGGGCTATTTGTCCATTATCAAGCCAGAAACGTGTGCACATAATATTCCACAAAAGCCTCTTCCTGAAATACCCTCATGGATGATTACTGGGGAAAAAAATCCAATAACCTCTGCTTGTGGCAAAAGTAAAGGAGTCCTCAGAATTATAATCTAACTAGGTCTGTCACCGCTCACAAACGCCATGCGCGCTCACACGCCTGCCCCTCCTGGTCCCCTGCCGCGTCATTCCCCCAGCTCTTCTCAGTGTCTCTGCATCCCTCCCTGAACATGCGCACAACAAAAAAGGACACACACAGGGACATGGGACGCAGAGATACTTACGTCTTATTAGGTAGGATTTGAAGGTGAAGTCAGACTGTGATCTTTAATTTCCTCTATTTCCACAAAATCAATCTGACTGTCGAGTAATGGTGTCAGAACTCTTTAGCCATGGTATTGTAACCTTTTCCAGCTTTATGAGCATCAACAACGCTTTTTCTGTGGTCCTCAGATATCTCCTATGTGCAAGCCATCATACACATCCACAATTGTGTTTTATGTGTGATCAGACCTTGCTGGATCCTTATTTGTTCAATAAAGCAGTGTTTCTCACGCATATCTGATCCTGTTGACTAAAAACACCTGACTCTTATTTCCCTTTCAAAATATATAATAATCCTAAGGATTCACATAATTATGACACACACAGATGTTATTAGATCATTTTATTTTTATAAATGCATGCCCAAATGCAGTAGTTTTTGTCTCTGTTGTCTAACTAGGGTTGGTTTTTTTTTCATCTACTTTTAGGACTTGTTTCAAAACCAGTTATTTTAGGTCACATTCATATTAAAATACAGAAAATTTGAAGGACGCACAAACTTTCATAAACCACTGTAAAGTTAATGTTCTGGAATGGCCTGAATCCTGACTTTAATCCAGTTGAAATGTTTTGAAAACTTGTAAAGTGATTCACATGAGTAAACTCACCACTATCCAAGAGCTGAAGCTGTTTTGTATGGAGGAATGGGTAAAAACCCCTTTGTGTCTATGCACATGACGGATTAACAGTTACTAGTTGCCGCTATTACTACTCAAGGGCGTCAAACCAAATACTGAGATCATGATTCACTTATTTTTGTCACACACAGATATGTTATTAGATCATTTTTTGTTCAATAAGTGCATGACCAAATATAGTATTTTGTGTTTTATTTGTTTAGCCAGTTCCAGATTTCTGCTACGTATATCTACGCCCCTGTGTTTACCTCTAGCAGATTAGGGGCGTATATATACGCACTGTTTGCCAATCACGATTCTAGCGCCGTTTCCGCCGCATCCCCGTTCTTCTGTGATCAGGGCATGAGAATAATCTATTCTCAGCCCTGATTCCCGTGCCGTTATGAATGGGAGATAGAGCATCTCTCATCCATAACCCCAAGGAAACTGTTATAAACAGTTTTGTCCCTATCTGCTATAAACAGCAGACAGTGACCTAAGTGTAGTGCCATCTTGTGGCCAAAAAGTAAAATACAACCACATACACCCCAATATACCATAAGACACTTTTACATTCAAACATTTATTAAATATTTACTATTGTTTAACCCCTTCCACCCCTAACCCATAGTTACCAAAATAAAACTTGTAAACATTTTTTTTTAATTACAACATTAAAAAAAGCGTACATGAATAGTTACCTTAGGGACTTTTTAAATATGTATGTTATGTCGGTATATTAATGTTGCTTTAGTAAAGAACAGCTGATAATTATGTTTATAGTATTAAAAAAAAACACTAAACTGAAAAAATACACCTTTTGTAACGATTGGTGTCAGCAAGAACAGATTTTCTGATTATTGGTGATCTTCAGTCTCACCAATAATACAGATGTTATACCTGATTATGTGGTGATCTGCAGAATCACCAATAATACAAGTATAGCAAGACACAGGACACTCAAGTGTAAGATAGTGTTTGGTGCAACAGTAAATATTGATAGAGATACCCACTATCCCAGAGGAGCTGGTAGAATTGGGTATCTCTAAAGAACACAGTAATCAGTACTTCAGCAGGCTGGAGACACAAAGGAGTATAGATCGGTTCACCCGAGGAGCGGATGATGCACAGTAAGACAATGTAGAGTGATCACTCGAGGAGCGAGTGATTCAGACTGTACTGCAGCAGGTGATCCCCTGAGGGGCAGGAGATCCAGACAGTACTGTAATAGCTAGTCACCTGAGGAGCAGGTGATTAAGACTGTACTGCAGCTATCAACCTGAGGAGCAGGTGATTAAAACTGTACTGCAGCTATCAACCTGAGGAGCAGGTGATTAAGACTGTACTGCAGCTATCTACCTGAGGAGCAGGTGATTCAGACTATACTGCAGCTATCAACCTGAGGAGCAGGTGATTCAGACTATACTGCAGCTATCAACCTGAGGAGCAGGTGATTACTAAACTGAGAGTCCCTCACCAGGACTAAGCTCACTGGTGAGGGCAGAAGAGTCAGACAAGCAGGTTCGGCAACACACGGACAGATACGGTACAAAGGTAGAAGACAGAATCAGAGTGAGGGATAAGCTAAGTTGGCAACTGGATCAGATAGGCAAAGGCACAGAATCACAAGACAGAAGAGTAGTCAAGGCTAGCAGAGGGTCATAACAAATAATACAATTCAATTAGTACTTTAAGCTATCAACAGCATCTGGCTAAGTATGGATCCCCAGCTCCTGCTGGTTCTAGCACACTTTCGGATCTGACTATGGGTCTGAGTGCTAACACGTAGCATATGCAACAGCAGATGAGGAACAACTGACAGGCATGTTCTATATATACTGGGAGTACTCCTTAGCACCGCCCCAGTCACTCAGCCAATCAGGATCAGTGTTGGAGTCAGCTGACTCCCCTTCTGCTTGCATAAAGATACTGTCTGTGCGCGCGTGTGCGCATAGACCTCTGTCTATGTGCGACTGAGGGACCAGGCAAAGTTCCATCATGTAACAATGCGGCGAAGGCCGCTGGCTGAGACGCGGGGACAGCCGCCATGCCGCTCAGCGCTGCGGCGGCCTCCCCCTAATTCACCACAGTCCCAGGCACAATTCCATCATGTACCTGCGCGGCGGAAACCGCCGGCTGAGACGCGGAGATAGCCGCCATGCCGCTCCCTGTTGCGGCGGCATCTCCGCTATCCCTTACACCTTTGTTTCCAAATCAAATATTATCGCCATACATTGTACTAGGGACGCAATTTAAGTGTTGTAATAACCGGGACAAATGGGCAAATAAAATGTGACTGTTTTACCTACAATAGCACTTTTTTTTAAACTACAATGGCAGAAAGCTAAGAAATGATGAATATTTGCAATTTTTCTCTTCTTCTTCCCTCTAAAATGCATAAATAATAAAATAATTCTTAGCAAAAAGTACTGCCATCATCTACTTTTAGAACTTATTGGGCCTGATGCAATTGTCAGACTCGCCAGTGTTAAACACTGGTGAGTCCGATAATCAGGCTACTATAAAGTCGCCTGATTCAATTGCATTTAGCCCTAGGCAGGGTGCTAAAAGAACTGGCTTGGGCGATATTATCGGCCAGCAAGTTCCTTACACCCTATCCTATTACACTTTGCATGCCTCCGGGAAGCGATGCTTCCCGGCAGACATGAGCGTTAGCTTAGACCTGCAAAAAGCAGGTCTAAACATGCTAACGCACGACATCGCCGCTGCATCTGGGGGTCTCCTTTAATAAGGAGACCCCCAGAGCTCCCCGCCGGCCGCCTCTCGTCTCCGCAACCCCCCACAAAGTTGAAAAGCTACAAATTGTTTAAATTTCTTACCGCCGCTTTACACCCGCCGGCCGCCGCATCTCGCCGCAAGTCCCCGCTGTGTAATTACAGTGTACGAGTTACTGTAATTACACTCACTAAGAACAGAGTCCCGGCAAAGCATCTTTGAATCAGCCGCCGGGGCTCCCCATTGGTTCACAGGCTGAGCCATTTTCATTGGTCCAGCCTGTGAACCAATGGGGAGCCCCGGCGGCTGATTCAAAGATGCTTTGCCGGGACTCTGTTCTTAGTGAGTGTAATTACAGTAACTCGTACACTGTAATTACACAGCGGGGACTTGCGGCGAGATGCGGCGGCTGGCGGGTGTAAAGCGGCGGTAAGGAATTTAAGCAATTTGTAGTTTTGCAACTTTGTGGGGGGTTGCGGAGACGAGCGGCGGCCGGCGGGGAGCTCTGGGGGTCTCCTTATTAAAGGATGTCGTCATGAAGGAGTCCGCACACAGATTTATCGGAGCAATCACTGTAAGTTTATTGTCCCATCACATGTATATAGATACACAGTCTGACCTGCATAGGCCGACGATTGTTTCGGGGCCACTCAGGGTCTCCTTTGTCAAGGCGGGTAGCAGAAAAGACATATACGTAAATCTGTGTGGGGACTCCTTCATGACGACAGTATTTGATGGCTCTGGGGCCCGGCACCAGCTTACCCACTGACGTGAGTGCGGTCTTTTGATTCATTTCCTTATTAAAGGAGACCCCCAGATGCAGCGGCGGAAGATGGCGGCGGATGTTCGGCGGGTTGTGCGCATGTGTGGGGAGCGAGGCCGTGGTGCTGATGGACAGCACCACAGGGTAAACCTCGCTCCCCATCGCCCGGTAATAGGGAGCATCGCTCAGGCTTTCGCCTGAGTAATGCTCCCTAACGATCGGACATCGCACGAGTGAAACTGGCAATAGGCTTTGCCAGTAATCCTCGTGCGATGGCAAGGCCTCGCATCTGCAAGCTACTTATCACCTGGAATAGCATCAGGCCCATTGATAGTTGAGGTCACATTCATATAAAATATAGAAAAATGTAACAGATTTATAAACATGCAAGCACAATTGTAGAACAACACTGAGAAACTTGACAGACTCTCACCTCACTTACCACTTACCCAGATTCTGACTGCATTATCAGCACTGACAGAAACTGTGTGAGTTGTGGTCAGTATTGTTGGTCATAGCACAGGCAGAATCAGCATTGATGCAAGACACAGGAATAAACCAAAATCAGAATACAGAGAGGAACTTGGAGTCAGAGAAATGGACTTTCTATGTATTGTTAAAGCACTTGTGAAGGGAACCTGTTTATGCGGGGTTTATTGTTTTATGCATTTTGAACACTGACAGACTCTAACAACTGTGACTGCTTTGAGAGAATGAACTTTCCTGGTTTTTGGTTACCGCTCCTCCTCTGCTATTTATAGCTTGTTTACAAAGCCACTACTTCTGGGGGCCTCTCCAGAGCTCTTCCTCTCCCAAACCACTGCACAATTACTGTGGACATTCAGTTGCATCCCATACTCTGCGAGAAAACAGGAGGTTGGGGAGGTGGGGTTGTAAACGGCTCTGAAATGATGATATCGCATGGGGTGGGGAAAAAGAAGATATGGGGTGGGGACAGGATTTTGTTCTCGCACAGAGGCCAGAAGATTGACAGAGAAAAGGGCCCTAAAACTCTAAGGGAGGGGGAGTGGAGGAGGTCTGGGCACCAGATCACAGCCAGTACCTCCATGATGGTGACCTTGACAAATGATTTGAAAGAATGTTCTGATGTTACCTGAATGACTTATCTGAGGGACACATTTTTGAGCAGTCTTTTGAACAACAGTTGATGGAAAGAATGTTGTAGCCTATTTGGTATGGTACCTCCAGACTCCTTAAAATGTACATGCTTCATTTATCATCAGATGTGATTTCCAAGGACATATGACATGGATGTTCATATGTAAATTTTTGGCTGACAGGTTGTTCAGTGGTATCTTTTATGGAGGGAAAATTTCCTCTGACGGCTGGTGAAGTGTTCTAGGAGATTTTTATTTTGTGTGTTTGTGGAAAGTGAAATACATGACTTTTCAGACTTCGGGTGCTTGAAATTGACTATTACTATTTATCTATAAATTACCAGGATGTTGTGTAGGAGGAGAAATTGATCCTGTCCAAAAGAGCTTACAGTTTATAAGGCTGGGTAAAACAGTTAAAATAAGTAATGGCGAGGCCAGCAGTTGATGGTGATGGAAGAATAATAAGGTAATGAATGATCATGCTAGGGAGGAATATGAGCTGGAAGTTATGTACATGTGAGTTTTGAGGGTTCATTTGGACTTCCTCAAAGGTAGGGTCTAATATAATGTGATTAAGTCAATGTACAACAGAGAAAGAGGGCTATACTAGACAAGCTTCCCGGAGATGTGTGAGATGTTTTGGTACTGATGTGATGACAACCATATGATCATGTCTCACTTCTACTTCCTGTTTTAGCCTATACAGGAAGCAGAACTGAGAAATGATCAAATGATCACTACCAGACAATAAGAGAATGACTGTACAAATCAACCATATGCTTCTCCAAGCAGATTTTAATTATTCATTGAATTTAGACCCATAATTTTGAACTCATTAATATAATGGCAGCATGAGTTTGGTTATTTGAATTGAAGCTCGTGATGCAGATTGTTGCTGCTGCTTCTTGTGCATTGGTCCTTCCTGTGCCATCTTCCTGACTGGAGCATTGGGAGGCAGCACTGAATGCACAAGATATGAATTGTTTATGATACTGTATTCATCTACTAGAGTTGAACTGGATACAATAAATCTGGAGAGACAGGGCTATGAGTACAGCATAGGACATCACAAATCAGGAAAGCAATACCGCTGCGAGACAGCCCTGACAGTGATCATTCAGCCTACTGAAATTATATGTTATTTTCATGAGCATTTCTAAGGCAGCCTTTCATTGTTGAAGATCTGATTAGGACAAAGCAGTGAAACCATGCAAGGATTTCCATGTGTTTGGCTAAGCTACAATTCTTCTACCCTGACACTAGAAACACAAACTCATTATAATTGAATGGTTGAAAAATACACTCACCATCTCTTCACAGGACTACATCACAATCCAGCTCATATTGGCTAAGTAACATCTCCTATGTGGATAGTGCATTCTAAACAAACGTTACCGCAGAAGATGCAGCAGAATGAATGTTTCCATTCACAACTACATCCAAGGGTAAAAATGAAATATATCGTTTATTAAAGTAGATGTGACCTGAAAACCTAAACAATAGGCTGCTGCAAACAGAAGGTTGCAGCTGTGACATTTAAATGACTCTTTCACCTTTCACACATAAAAAAGCTTTTTTTAACGTAAGGGGCTTTATGGAGATTAGACCTTTTATGGGCAGAAGGATTAATTGTCGATGTTTCATCGACAGTCTAAAAATTAGCTAGGCTGGATTTCTTTGCTTGATTCCTGCACACTTGTAGCCTTCTGCATCATTCCCCCCCCCCCCCCTCCATAGGACCCCTCATACAACCAATTCACAGGACCAGTTTCACATAAAATGGGGCCCTGGGCAGAAATTAACATGATGCCCACAGCCAACCCCCCCCTCCCCCACCCCCCTGAATGCCGTATAAGGCTGTAGTGTTGTTTTTCGAAGTCAGGTCATTGCTATATTTGACTGGCCGCTCGAATCTGGATACTGTCAACACGAAAAATACCTGATACCAACACGAAGAATACAGTCAGTACAAATTCTGGAAACTTGAATGAAGTCAATAGGCACCGACATTCGTTGTTAATGGGAAAGCACCCTTAGGGCCTGTTTCCACTACACGCAGATTCTGCATGCAGAAAACTGACTCCAATGAATGCCTATGGGAAATCTGCATCACAAAAATCGCATTCAGTGGAAACAGGCCCATAGGCATTCATTGGAGTCAGTTTTCTGCATGCAGAATCTACGTGTAGTGGAAACAGGCCCTAACCTGCTATTTTCACCAAATTGCTATGGTATTGATATGTTAAGCAGAACAGTGAAAACAAGAGGAATTTTTTTTGCCCCAAACAGACCTTGTAGCTTTTGAAAAAAAAAACATTTAAAAGTTATGATAGGAAAAAATTTTTTTTTCTGTTTTTAAATGTGGTTATTTGACAGATAACGTATCTACCTATTGGTAGTGAGAATTTACAACAATTTGTCAACAAACATTTGTCAACAAAAAAGGCAGTGAATTTCCTGCTGAGATTGCCATGTGGTCAGTAAGGTTGCTCTCCACAGATAAATTACGAGTAACCACGGTAGTTACTCGTGATTCAAATGAGCTCTAATTGCTGCAGCCGAGCGGCTAGATGCGGCAGGGTTAATTACTCACAATGCCACTATCCGCCCATCGTTTCAGAGGTGCAAGCGTCCAAATGGACACGTTGCAAGCCTCGCTATGGAGCACTTCCTCATCGCTCCATAGTGAGGCTTGCAACGGATCCATTCGGACGCTTGCACCTCTGAAACGCTGGGCGGATAGCGGCCTTGTGAGTAATTAACCCTGCCGCATCTAGACGCTCATCTGCGGCAATTAGAGCTCATTTGAATCACGAGTAACCACTGTGGTTACTCGTGATTTATCTGTGGAGAGCAACCCTGGTGGTCAGTATGCAGTGTGTAATGACCACCTGAGAATCTGGTAGAAGTTGCAACGCTTTGTCCAGGGATCGCAGTACAGCCACAATATTTCTGTATAAGCATCCCTGGCACATATGCCTACTGTTTGCACTATTATTATTATTGTCAGATTTTTTTTAAAAAACATGATGTGGGGTCTCCCATCCTAAGCCTCTTTAACCCCTTGTCATACATGCTGGCTGGTATAGCCAGAATGTGTAGCCCGGACCGTGTGGAGCTCCACAGCCTGAGCTGTATAGCTTGCATGGTCCATGACGTCGGGGGACTCTGGAGGAGAGGGTTGCAAAACCTACCCCTTTCCCCAGAGCCCTTGTCCTTACTATGGTCAAAGGGCTTTTCCCCTCCTCCAGTGTCCAGGAGGAGGGTGAGGGTAACTACCCCCCACATCTGTCGGTGTAGGCCCGGGGGGGGGGGGAGGAGTTCATGGTGGCATCCAGACTACTCCCTAGGTGAAATGGGTATAGGAGTACTGAAGTACCCCTTACCCATTTCCACAAAGAGTTAAAAGTTAAATAAAAGCATAACTACAAAAGTCCTTTATTAGTCTTAATTAACTAGAAATACTTACCTTTAGTTAATCCGCCAATATCTTTGGAAATGTCCCATGCCTTATCCTCTTGTTAGTTGAGTAAAGAATCCCAGCAAGCGATAAACAGGGATACACCTGTATATGTACAGTGCCATGCATACAGTGCAAATAACTATTGTGTTACCTATGTATCATGGGTCATGCTAACTGCGCAGCACGGTACAATGCTGGCGGTAGTAATGGTGATATTGCTGTGCTCTTCCTGTGCAGAGCAATATTACGATTGATTTGCACATGAAACCCCTTGTGTTTTGATAAATTTTACAACTTGAAAGATAGCAGAATTATTATCATTATGCTTTGCTAGATTAGAGGAGCTGTTAGGTATAAGGTCTCAGAGAAAAAAAACACATATATCAGTAGCTAAAGATTGGCTGTACTTACATTACATATGCATTTCACTGTCCACGTTTGGATTTCACAGAATTTTTATATAGTATTTGCAGAGAATGATGCTCCTGACAGCTCATGGCAGGTTCTATGTTTGTCTGTCTCCTATGAAGCCAAATGTGTCCTCATGTCCTCCCTGCTTCCTGATGATTCGACTCAGAAAAAAGACAACACTACTGTGCAGTGAATATTAATTAGCCATGTGGCTAGGAACAATAGCGGACTCATGCAGTATACTCTGCCCCGAGATTTTTCAGTGCTGTGAGCTGGACTGCATTGTAACATGAGCCTGTAACTTCTCACTAGCAGCAGAGGGGAGGACCCAAGGTGGGAAGAAGCAGCCCCAGAATGCTTTGCAGTATGGTATGCGGCCTCTCGTACTTTTAAGAGCGATTTTTAACTTCAGTATTGCCTTTTTGGCTTCCTTCTAAACTGTTTAACACAGGAGAATAGAGGTTTAAATTAGCTTTTGCAGCCTGACAGTTACTCTTTAAGCAATATTATGTGGATCTGAAACTAAGAAAAACTAATTTCCAAAGCATGGCATAAAACATGCGATGCATGCATGTGTGAAATACTCTCTAAGGTTTCCATGCATGTATTTATTGGTTGTGTAATATTTTTCATAAATATACAAATATTATAAACAATGAACAGTCTGTCGTACCTTGTTTGTGAGGCCCTTTTTACTCTTCTAGTATGTGAGCTTAAATCCATGATTTAACAAGTGCTAACATTTTCCATGGTGCTATACAATAGACAGTGCAACACCAAATAGTGAGGGGAGTACAGGATAAACAATACACAATTGAACAACTCGCACAGAAAACTTTGAATAGAGGTGGATTAGAAATATACACTAATCATCCACAACAAGCAGGAAATCAGGGGGGTTGAAAGAAATACTTTTACACCTAAACAAGGGGCCTGATGGGAAGGCATTATTAACATTTTAGCAATATTAATTGTTAGTCAGATGATGAAGCTGAATTTTGTGGTGGAACGGTTTTAACCATACTAGGTTTAAGGGCCGGTATCTCATTTAAATGCTTTTCTGCATATGTGCAGAAAAGTTTTTGGCTACCTTTGGCGCCACTTCCTGTTGTTCACTCCATATGTTGCACTTTTGACTCAGAGGGACATGGAAGTGATACGGTTACCGTGGAAATTGAATAGAGTGACTCGTTAATATGAGTGACCGTAAACAATAGTACCAAGTCCATTGATTTGAGCTCAAGCGATAACTGCTGCAGCCCTGGTTTATCTCTTTCAAACACCTGTGTGAACCAGGTCTAAGGGAAAAGAAAAGCCAAGAGAGAGTGAGACATTGCATGCCTAGACAGGATGGGATGATTCACTGTCAAAAACAGTCATATCAAATAGAAAAAGTATAGAATAGTAACCTTTAGATTTGGTAGCTAAAAATTCTTTGGTCACTTTGATAAGGGCCATCTAAGTGGAGTAGTTAGGGCGAAAACCAGATAGGAGGTGGTAACACAGGGAGTTAGTAGTAAGGTACTGCACCAAGTCTGAATGAACATGACATTTGAGTGAGTTGGAATTAGAGTGATTGGCCAGTAGTTTTGGGATGGCGTTAATACCCAGAGAAGGTTTCTCAAGAACAAGTGTTTTGTGGTATAAAGCAAGAGGAAAGATATGGAATAAGGTGAAAAGGAACTAGATCACGGGAACAGGTGGTAAGAAGCTGTTTCTGACGTGTTAGTTTTATCTTTACAAAATGTTACAATACCCTCATCTGAAATGCAGAGAGTAAGGTGGAGGGGGGAATAGGGAGTTGGAAGTATTACAAATCTGTTTGAGGTTATGGGATTGTGAACAGATGGCAGACAAGATGTAGGATTTTCTATCATCTTGTTTGGAGTCTTCTGGCTGCAGAGTCCTCTGGCTTTATTTCAGAATGGCGATCACTGGGAGCTGCTTGAAGGCAAAGTGCCATTTGCTATGGGTTGTGGGTTCTCGTGTTTATTCTTCAAACCTTTTACCACACTTAACACCGTCAGCCATATACATTTACTTATGCAACAATATTGCTGATGTGCTTACTAGTCATATGGTAATTTCAAAATTAAAGGATACCCGAGGTGACCTGTGACATGATGAGATAGACATGGGTATGTACAGTGTCTAAAACACAAATAACTAGGCTGTGTTCCTTTTTTTTCTTTCTCTGCCTGAAAGAGTTAAGTATCAGGTATGTAAGTGTCCTGACTCAGACAGGAAGTGACTACAGTGTGACCCGCACTGAAAAGAAATTCCAATTATAAAACATTTTCCTAGCAGAAAATGGCTTTGGAGGGCAGGAAAGACATAAAAAGGTCAATAGTTCATAGATTTTAGCTCTGGCATACTTCAATGAATGTGTCACCTGACAGGAAACTTGACAGGCAGCCTATTGGGCCAGTCAACGTGTGGGGATAATGTCCTTTAAAGTGATTGGACCCGCAGGGGCTCAGGGTAGGACGATCGTCATTGCCAATTAGCAGGCATAAGTTTGTAGCGCTCGCTATGCTACTCTGATAAGGCGTGTTATGTCCGACAATGTGTGTTAACTCTGATAAGGCATGCCAACTCTGATAAGGCATGCTATTTGTCTTAGTGAGTCAACCCCCAAATGAGATATGAGGGCTGGTGTAGAAATATACAGCGTGAAAACTGAAACGGAAGGAACATATAAAAAATGGATGTACATTAATTTCTGTTGATATCATGCGAATGCAAATATATGTAAACATGGATAACATTCTAGGACTCTGTGAAGGAATCACACGAAGCTAGAAAACTTGAAATCCTCATTTAGACCCTTTGGTGGACCCTTTGTGGACCCTACAATATTGTTTGTGTGCCTTAACATTTGTAGTTTAGTAAAAAAAAAAAAAAAAAGTATCTGCTCGATTATGTAGCCTAGAAAAAGGAGGCGCCCCAAAGCTAAGTATGTGCTTACAGGCTTCAGGATGAACTAATGTCTCTGAAGTCTGCATATCTGTGGCCACAAGGCCTCTACTTACTGTAGCTGTCATATACTCTTTTTTTCATCCTCAGCTAAAATGAGCAGCAATAGGCATTTCATGTTCAACCTTTTTTGAAGTAAAACTATAAAACGTAACCCCTTTATTTTAATTAGTTTGTAGTTACATAAATGAGTTTTCAAGCTCTTTAATGTATTTTAGCAAATTCAATAAAGATCATTTTTGCAGCTTTGCTGGGGATAAACATGTTGAGTGATCCTGCATTGTTAGTAAATTAAGCCCCTAGAATAATGTAAAAATAGCTAAGTTATTTTTTCTTCAAAAGTGTCCATAAATGTTTCAGTGATGTGACACTTGGCAAGTTATGTAGGAGTGGATGTTCTCTGGCATACTATAAGATGTATTTGGGCTTAAAATATATTATGAGCACTTATTGTTAAAGAACAAGAAAAAGCTCTGGAAGGGACATGAGAGACACCTATTACATGTGTGCAGAAGGAATAAATTAGCTTTTTTATCCCAGATCTTAATTTGGCTGCACTGCACTTTTGATACAACATAACTCAGCATTTGATAACTGTTGCAGCTGTTAAACAGACTATGCAATTGACGTTATTGAAGTCTGTCATGGGGGCCTGGTATTACATTTGAACATGTCTAATGATGTTAATTTAGAGAAGTGCCTGTTGCTTTAGAACATGGTGTCTAATTGTTGTTTAGATGATATGCAGTTGTCTATTTTTTTTATTTTTTTTTATTTTTGTGGGATTTCTATACACTGACCTATTTATGTGTCAGTGCATGACACACGTATTACTATACCTTTTACTGTGGATCAGGTCAATCGGATGCTATGATCAGCAGGCATCTAATAGATGCCTGTGTGAATTATTGGGTGCCCAAATGGTGATTTGGGCACCTGATGTGGTTAGTAGCCGATCGGCTACCACATAGTAATTAATGGTTGTAGACGATCAGTTACAACTATCAGTTGTTTGGGTGCCAGGTTTTTGAGATTATTTTTAGACACTTACTGGGGGGGGGGGGGGGGAGGGGATGGAGGGGGGATTATGGTTAAGCATTAGGTGGTATGGGGGTTAATGTTAAGAACTTAGCGGGGAGGTTAGGGTTAGGCATTGGGTTTGTGTGTGGGGTGTCTTTTAGGCACTTGCCAGGATAGCAGAGTGTATGCCGCAGCAGGATAATTTACGCTAACTCATCTGCCAGGATCCACGCGCCACATTTACTTCCTGGTTCGTTGCAACCCGTCTCTCTCACTGGTAACAGCACTCCCCGCTCCCCTCTTCCCCCCATGGAGAGATGTGATGCAAGGAATAAGAAAGCAAATGTGGTGCGGGATCACGTCCGGTGAATTCATGTAAATGCCCCTATGCACACACTTTGCAATTGCCCCCTAACACTGCACCCTGGGCAAAGCCCCACCCTGCTTGCCCCAGAAATGGGCATGTATGGAAAGTTTATTTGTGGAATTTGAAAAAGTAATTTTAATCAATAATTTAAAAAAATTGGGTGACTTGTATTTTGTTTTAGTTCCAAAACACTTCCAGGGACAAGGTTAGGCCTGCCGCTTATAATTAGTTATTCTCAGCTGTATTACGTCTCATACTTTCACATGTCTCTGGATATCTCCCCAGTTGACACTACTACTTGTTTGGAGACAGCCTAGGCCAGTGATGGCTAACCTTGGCACTATAGCTGTGACAAAACTGCAAATCCCATCATGCTTCTGCCTCCCCGAGTTATGCTTAGAGCTGTCAGAGTATTGCAATGCCTCATGGGACTTGTAGTTCCACCACAGCTGGAGTGCCAAGGTTAGCCATCACTGTCCTAGGCCATAGGCTTGAGCTCCACAGATGAGTAATTCTTAGGAAAAAAAATCATCAGTATTTTGGGACTGGTGTCATGGGCACAGCCTCAAACCTATTCTCTCAGGTGCAACTGATATTATTGTGCAGCATTGAATCTAACCTCTGTCTCTTTGGTTTCTCAGTGTTAGCATCACCATTGCTAGGCAACCAATAAGATTGTGGCAGCACCAACTATCTAAGTGCTGTACTGCCCTACAAAGAGGTACCTGCAATTGCTGTGAATTACATATACATTAATTATGTAGTGTGAAAGGCCCTTAGTGCCTAAAATGAGTAATAATAGCATAGTTGTTCATGCCAAAAAGCCTTCAATTTGTATCTTATCTATGAATTACGATGATATTGGCTATCAAAGATTGCTTTTCTAGTGGAGGAAAAAGGCGATCAGCACTGTATAATACAGCCTTCCATCACAACCATTGCCTAGCTACATATACCTAATCAATTTAAGAGATAGGAAATTGTAATCCTCATATCTAATAACAGCCATAAAATGTATGTTCTCTTCATCCCATGTGTGTGAAGTTATTACACCAAGATTAGCTGATAAGCTTAAGTATCTATTTAGTGGCAATCTCAATGGAAGCAAAATTCCTCTAATCTATTTTAGCAGTACATTTTAAAGTTGATTATATCTTTTTGTAAACTACTTATACAGATAAGACTGTTTTCTCTGTAAAAACATTAGAAAATGATGTTTTCAGTCTGGATTCTTCAGGGGAAAGAACGCCTTCATGGTGATCTCTTCTTGCAAACATGCAGAATCTATTCCGAAAGATGATAGTCTTGTTATGTTTTTGCTTTTATTTTGAATTTATGTCAAGTGCAACTTCATGCTGAGATTTGTGCAGTTGCAAAATGGCCCAAAAAGAACAATATGGCAGCGCGGTGGCGTGGTGGTAAGCACTCTCGCCTTGCAGTGCTGGATCTCCGCTTTGAATCTCAGGCAGGGCACTATCTGCTAGGAGTTTGTATGTTCTCCCTGTGTCTGCGTGGGGTTCCTCTGAGCATTCTGGTTTCCTCCCACATCACCCCAAAAAATACAGATAAGTTAATTAGCTTCCCCTAAAAAAATTGGACCTAGACTACAATACATACACTACATGATCTAGACATATTACTATGTTAGGGATTAGATTGTGAGCCCCTCTGAGGGACGGTTAAGTGACAAGACAACAAAAGTTGTACGGCACAACAGAAGATGTTAATGCTATTTAAATGAACTCCAGTATACCTAGGGTGCCTATAGACGTAAAATTCTCAAGGATTCATTGCAGAAGGACATACCCATACACAAAGCAACAAAGATGAATATCGAAATGTGGCATGTCCTTATTATAGCACTGAACCATTGGAGAAGCTGTGAAAATCTTTTAGCTATATCTTTAGTTCTTGTTTTCTGTGTGTGCTATATACACCAGTCTGCTCTGTTCCTTTTTTTATTAAAACCAATAAAATATTTGAAATGTAAAAAAGGGCATATTCTCTTTCTATAAACAGGGTTGTTCTGCCACTAGATAGAAAGCATACATTTTCAGGAGGGCTTAGAATTAGCTCATTCCATACTGTTATGTATTTCTGCTGTCAGTTGGTGAGCCTCCACCCAATCTGGGCAAGTGTTGTCCTTGGTACCATGTATAAGGCGGTTTTGGTTTTGTGCATTCACATCATCCAATCAGAGCACTGAAAATAATTTGTGACTAGTTGGTCTGGATTAGGGCCTGAGCCCACTGCTGCGGTTTTAAAACGCATGCATTTTTCAAGTGGTTTTGAAACACGTTTGAAGCGTTTTAATGCGTTAAAAACACACAAAAACGCATTAAAATGGCTTAAAACACCTTTCAAAAACGCTTTAAAACTGCATGCGGTTGTATGCGTTTTTAAAATGCAGCAGTGGGCTCAGGCCCTTATGAAATCAGAATGGCAACATTTAGCCTTTAATTGTACTATTCATTGGTTTCTCTAAAGGAATGTCTTTTATTCTGATAGAACAATGTTCATAGAGAGCTCGGTACACAATGAGTGTTGGTGCCCTCACCAAGTAATGCAATCCACCTCTGTTCTGTGGAATGAAGTGACTTCAACATATCTGGAGCCCACTCATGTATATGATGGCCCAAACAAAGGAAATTGCAGAGAACCACAGACAAAGGTTGCTGCTCATGAAGATGCAAAAGGTTACAAGACCATCTCATCTCTAAAGAGTTTGAACTCCACCAATCAACAATCAGACAGATTGTGTATATTGGAAGAAATTCAACACCACTGTTACCCAGCCCAAAAGTGGTTGACCATCACAACTAAAAACCATGTACAGTAATAGTCCGAAAGGTTACAGTGGAATCCAGAGTAACTTCTAAGCAACCGACGGCCTTTCTCACATTAGTGGACCAGCAGGATACTGGAAGAATGTTCTGTGGACAGATGAAGCCAAAATACAACTTTTTGGCTTAACTAGGGAACATTACATTTGGATAAATATAAACTCCATTCCAGCATAAGAACCTTATCCCATTTGTGAAACATGGTTGTGGCAGTATCCTGCTTTGGGCCCTTTTTGATGCATCTGGACCTGCATGACGTTTTGCCATTGAACTATGACTTACTATTACTTGTCACCTTCTGCCTGCTGCTACTTGTCTGCCACTATATGTCACTAATAGTCAACTTCTTCATGCTACTACTTGTCTGCCACTGTCACTACTTGTCCACCACTATCTGTCATATCTTGTTGCCTTCTGAATGCTGCTATTTGTCTGCCACTATATGTCACTAGTCTTCACACACTACCTGTCGCTACACATTAGCCACTACTTTTCACCCTCTGCCTGCCACTACATTTATGCCACTATCTCTATTCATCACCTTTCGCCTACCACTACTTGCTCACCGCTGTCACTACTCATCATCTACCACATGTAACTAATTGTCCCCCACTATCTGTTACTATTCATGCCCCACTACCTGTTGCTACATGGGAAACTGGGCAGGGGCCTAGGAGTAGGACTGTCAGTAACAACAGTATCTACAAAAGGGATCACTCTCCAATACCATTTTCACTAGCCTTAAAACATTTAAAAATCAACATAGGAAAAAAAAAACAAAAGAAGGGAAGATGAGCGAAAAAGAAAGAAGAGAGAACAAGAAGGAAAATGTAACCTTGCATCTTTGGGATATGTTTAGTCATCATCTCTTTTTATATCTCCTGATGGACCCCTGTTCAATTTCCAGACCACACTTTAACATCTAGACTTCATTCAAGTGTCAAGGTTTTACCTTCCTCTCAGGATCGGTTCCCAGTTGCTGCAAAAACGTACCCATTTTTTCTGCAACTCCGAGCAACGAAGGAAGCACATGTGATTGGTAAAAATAGGGTCCACTTTTACTTGTGGAACAACAAAACAAACAAAAAAAACGGAAGATAAAGTCCCAACCTGCTCAGTTTTTCCAAACAAGTGGATGCGTTGCCTATAGCCACCTATGGTGCTAACGCAATCGCCCCATATGTGAACGGGACAAGAAAACAGAGTGGAGCAGACACTGAACTGTCCATTCTGCTCTGTACCCAATGGATCTGTCGTGAGTGGGAAGTGAGCTTTATTCCATAAAAATAGACCACAAAAGTATTTTGGTGGTTTACCAATCTACTGTGTGATTCTTGTACAATAGCTTCCATTGACCTAATATGAATCATTTTAACCTACCAGTCAGCATCAGTAGGTGCAATAGGTGACTTCCGACGTTTAGAAGTAGTGAGTCTTGCTGCTGCTAAAATGTGTTGCAGAAGCTGTTTCTTGAACCTTTTAATTTGGATAGGGAGCATATAAAACAGCAAACAATCAGGGGATAGAGAGATTTGCAAATCCAAAACACTATGTATATAACTAAGAATTTTTGATGCTGACTCAATCCTTTAAAACATGTCCTCAATTTCTTCATGTATAGTAAGTAGTGTAAATTGTCAACATTGAGGACACAGGACAGCAATAAAATCCAAAGAGGGTGATAACCACTTTCTACACAGTTAAAAATATTTTTTTTGTCATGCTTTAAATGCAACTAAGTCATCAAACCCACTAGAAGCCTTTTCTAAGCGCTAGTGATTTGAAAAAGCTCTTGCTAATGCAATGTTATGGGGCATTTTTATAAAACCACATCACTCAAGTGGAATCACACCCATAGCATTACATTAGCAAGAACTTTTCAAATCACAAAATGCTCAGAAAAGTGCTCCTAGTGAGTCCCAGGCCTAACAGAGAGCTGTGCTTTAAAATTGCATTGCAATCACAGCTAGGGATAGTAAAGCACAAGATCTGCACTGCATTGACAAACAGAGATCATATAGAAAAAATAAAATATGGTGACAGGAATGTAAATTTAGAGGCAAAAAAAACCACCCAGTGATTTATGCTGATAAGATCAATAAAGCAGGTTAGATTCTGTTATTCTTTATTCATCATAGAGGAAATACTTTTCAAGAAGATATTAATAAATTACCTATAGATTTGCAGTGCAAAAGGGCAGTAGATTTAAAGTGCATAAACAGACCAGTCCTCATCACAAATATGGTGTAATTAACATTACAATTCCCAGGTGCAGAGAGTAAGCAAGAGGTGCAGCTGTTAGATAATAAAATAAGAGGGGTTTGTGCCAAAAAGTTAGCATTGAGTCATGAGCACAATGTACAGACGTAATTCTTCTTGAAGGATAAAGCTAATGCCAAAAATACTCTTTTCTCCCTTACTACATTTATAGTTTTCTAGCTACTGTAGCTAGTCACTTACGTATAGTAAGTCATTTTAATGCATTTAATGCTGTATCCTCCATGAATTGCGTAAGTGACCCCTGTTTACTGAGGCCACATCCATACTCCATTAAATTTAGGACAGCGTGGTCTAAAATCACTCTTGCCTTTCTACGTTTAAAGTGGTCTGAAACTCAGCATTTCTTCTTTGCTCTAAAAGATTCCTTACAGTTTTAAACCTACTATCACAATTTTTTTTATAGCAGAACAGCATTCAAACAGTTAAAACACAGCAGTTTGCTCTGCATTGGAAAGCCCCTTCGGCTTAAAGATAACCCGAGGTGTGTTTAAAAAATGTTTTCTGCATACAGAGGCTGGATCTGCCTATACAGCCCAGCCTCTGTTGCTATCCCAAACCCCACTAAGATCCCCCTGCACTCTGCAATCCCTCATAAATCACAGCCGTGCTGCGAGGCTGTGTTTACATCTGTAGTGTCAGTCTCAGCTGCTCCCCCGCCTCCTGCATAGCTCCAGTCCCTGACCCTGTCCCTGCCCTCCAATCAGCAGGGAGGGAAGGGATGCAGGCGGGGACTGGAGTTCTGCAGGAGGCGGGGAGAGCAGCAGACTGACACTATAGAGATAAACACAGCCAGCTCTGACAAGCTGTTTGTCAGCAGCGTGGCTGTGATTTATGAGGGATTGCAGAGTGCAGGGGGACCTTAGGGGGGGTTTGGGATAGCAACAGAGGCTGCGCTGTATAGGCAGATCCAGCCTCTATATGCAGATAATATTTTTCAAACCCACCTCGGGTTCTCTTTAAAGAGACTCCGTAACAAAAATTGCATCCTGTTTTTTATCATCCTACAAGTTCCAAAAGCTATTCTAATGTGTTCTGGCTTACTGCAGCGCTTTGTACTATCACAGTCTCTGTAATAAATCAATGTATCTTTTCCCTGTCAGACTTGTCAGCCTGTGTCTGGAAGGCTGCCAAGTTCTTCAGTGTTGTGGTTCTGCTATGAACCCCCCCTTCCAGGCCCCTCTATGCACACTGCCTGTGTGTTATTTAGATTAGAGCAGCTTCTCTCTTCTCTCTTATCTTTTACAAGCTGGATAAATCGTCCTCTGAGCTGGATGGGCTTTCAAATACTGAGGAAATTCAGATACAGGCAGAGCTGTTTGCAGGAAGAAAACAGCAGCCTGAAACTTCAGTGCATGAGAGATGCAGGGGGGAAAGAAACACACAATGATCTCTTGAGATTCAAAAGGAAGGGTGTATACAGCCTGCTTGTGTATGGATGTATTTTCTATGTGTGGACATACTGTACATCAACCTACTTCCTGTTTTGGTGGCCATTTTGTTTGTTTACAAACAAACTTTTTAAAACTGTTTTTAACCACTTTTAATGCGGCGGGGAGCTGCGAAATTGTGACAGAGGGGAATAGGAGATGTCCCCTAACACACTGCTATGTTTACTTTTGTGCGATTTTAACAATACAGATTCTCTTTAAGATCCGCATCCACAGAGGGGATAACATTATTTTTGTTTGCATTCTGATGTTGTTACATTGTGTGTAACAACTGAAAACCAGCTCTCTCTGCTTCAAGAATGAACACAGTTCAGTACAGCTCACTAGCAGATTGTAATATTTAATAAAAAGCAGCTTGAACAAAAACACAGGGGCAGCTTTCAGAGCAGATAAACTGTACTTATGGAACTTGTAATTTGTAAATGGACAATATTACTTGTGCACAAAAGCAAATATGGTAACTGTATGGGTAATAAAAAGTAGGAAAACACATGTTTATTGAATGTTATGTCAGAGTTTCAGACCACTTTAAGTACAAGTTTAGATCTCAGCCAGGGCACAATCTACATAATGTTTGCATGTTTTCCCTATGTTTGTGTGTATTTCTTCTCACAGCCCAAAACCATACTCATGTGATAACTGGCTTTCCCAAAAATTGTCTCTAGAATACGAAAGGAAAATTAGATTGTGAGCCCAGCTGAGGGACAATGGCCCTTATCCAAATAACTTTGTTTTCTCCCAGGAGATAATTTTTCAACTTATCTAATAATAACTTTTTCTCACTTAGCAATTCAAAAGTACTAAAAGTAGCTAGAAAGGTAATACTAAGCTTATTTTTATTGGTAAGTGTGAGGATCCGCTCGGCTGCCTGCGCAGGCAGGCAGCCTTTTGACCACTGTTCAGGTCTGCATTCTGCATGTCTCTGGAAGAGAGACCTTTTGTCAGTTGTGCAGCTTGCTGCTGAGGAATTTGCATACGTTTGTCATGTAGATTGCCTAGCCACATCCTTTGTAGGCTTGCTCTATATATATACCATGTGATATCACAGATCTGGGCTGGTCATAAGAGTTAGTCCTGTGGAACACTCCTGAGTGTCAGCCTTGCTCATTGTTTGAAGATTAATCTAGAGTAATTCCTGGGACTGCACTAGGCAGGTTCCCTAGTGCAGTTAGGATTGCATATCTGTTTTGTTTGTCTGTTGCGATTGTCCTGTCCCAGCGGTGGTCGACAGGAAGTCGTTCTGATCTTTGTTCTTGGAGTATAGCTGGAGCAGCGGTTGCTACCAGCTATCTCATCTGATCTGTCTTGCCAGGATCGCACTCGCCTTGCGCTAGTGCTGTGGATCCTTCTGGTCTGCTACTCTCTTGCTGTACTTGGATCGCACTCGCCTTGCGCTAGTGCTGTGGATCCTTCTGTTCTGTCTTCCTGGATTGCACTAGCCTCTTGCGCTAGTGCTGTGGATCCTATCTCTCACTTATTCCTGTTTTCGTGTATCTGTCTTGTCTGCTACGAACGCTTGCTGGAGGCTCGGTGAGGTAACCGTTAAGCAAGTGCTCGCGTCCTCTGTTTCATGTTTGTCTGTCGGTGGTTAGTTAGGCGTGCTTGTCTCTGTTGTGCTTTACACGCGGAGACCGCGCATAAACGCGTGCACTGTTGCGAATGAGTGCGGTTAGCTAGCGTTTGTTATTTTCCTTATCTACTCATTGTATGATTTGCTGTGCCTTTGCTACTCTCGTGCTCTGCCTTGCTGTAGCCTTGTGTCACCTCTGGCAGTCGCCTCTCTCGCGATTGCGTTCCTACTTCATATCTGCTGTTGTGTATGCACCGTCGCGGGTTGGCGACTAGTTTGGTGCACACACATACAATCTGTCCCTGTGCTCTCTCTCCCTCAGGGCTATCTTGCCCTGCGTTTCTTCCCTTCGTGCAATTCCTGTCTTGCGTCTGTGGCAGGGCAGAGGAGCTGTTCCTCTGCACTCCACAACTCCACCTGCCGACAGGAATTTCCCTGTACAGGTGCATTGCACCTTTTGCTGGGTTCCCTCAAATTACACACTTGTGGAGGATTTCCGCAGTGTCAGCGCATGTCTTGTGCGCTGATCACGGAGAGAATTCCACAAACAGTAAGGCTTGAAAATAACTCGTTGGCGAAAACTCAGGAGAAAAGTTAAAAGTTAATAGGATATGGGCTATGCAGCTTAGTGAACCAACCCCAATGAGTGATGGGAATAGTTTGATTTTTTTTTTTCTGTAAAGCACTACAGCAAAATATTTTAGAAAAATGTACTAACATTTATTGGAGAGCAATATTCTATAGGAGAAATTAATTACTTGTTCAAGTGACCTTGATACATTTGAGTGCAAAGGGTTACAACAATGAGATATAGGAAACAAAATCCATGCAGGTTAGATTATGCACTTTAGTGCTGGAGTTCCTTCTTGTGTGTCTCATCCGAATCTCTACCAGCGAGTCACTACACCTATGAATAGGTCATATGGTTAGAAAGGGGCGAACACAGAAAAACAGAATATGGGCAGTTTTAAATGGCATGACTGATAAGGTAATATCTCCAGCCTCATACTACCATATACTGGGGGAACCTACCTGCCTTACCTATACTGGGGAACAGTTACCCGCAGCACCACAGGAAGTAAGGAGAGCGGTTACCATAGCAGCATGTGTACTGGCTAATTACGTCCTCTCTTCACTGTGGTGCTGCCTGTGGGTCATGATCCTGGTACCTGAGGTGGCCGACGCTTGTTTCAAGAAGGTGAACTAGCGGCGCCCGGGGAGGGAGGCAGGCGTGATTTCACCCTGACACCGCCTGAGGAAGTGGCATCAACTGGCAACATGGGTGGCCCGAGCCTGACTATAAAGATGGAACTTAAGTGATAGTCATGTCTAGGAGAACTCATGGAGAAGCATGTGATCAGTTTGGTCAGGTGATAGATGTGTAAGTCTCTGATTTGCTAGTCGTGATCATGTGCTAAAGCAGGATGTGATCACAGCAAATCAGAACTTTGCAAATCTATCAGCTGATTAAACAATTCACATGCTTCTCTATGAGTTCTCCTATAAATGACCATCACTATGGGACTTAATAGTTCACAGGGCGTAGGTATAAGACTTCATCACTCCAAAAGAGGAAATGCGCTCTAGCTGTCTGTAATCTGGATGGAGAGGTGCACAGATTTAGGAATGCAGTTTCACAAGGGATTTTTTTTTCATTTGAAAAGTTACTTTCCAAAGGTAAAGCTTAAAATTTACACTAATCAACACCATTGCTTTCAGAATTTGCCTTGTTCAATTCTGGGGTGAGTTGGGCTTTAATAAAATTTTCCACTCACCCAGCTAAAGCAAGAATTTAGCAGCCTTCATTTTTGGAAAGTAGTGCGTGAAAATAATTAGTAATAAATGTTCCAAAGTACATGGGATTTGTTTGCAGCTCTAACGTCAGTTGTATAACCAAAAACAAATCTTTTTATGGAGTGTGGGGGATTATCTCTGCAGCTGCACAATCAATTTTACACTTATATAATCTCAGTTAATTCATTAAAATTTCCATTGAGATCACAAAGCGTGATTAATCTTACATCTTCGTTCCAACCATAATGAAGTTGTGATACGCTCAGATTTCACCTTGTCAATCACAGAAGCTGACAAGCGTTTAATTGTATTGTAACATATGTTATGGATTATCAAATTAGAAAATATATGTTTACTCATTCAGCTGTTTGCATTTGTTTAAAAATAAGAGAGTCTGCAACAGCTAATTCAGAATTACAGTCATTTAAATAAACATCTGATCTTGATTATTCGACTTGTCTGATTGTCTAAAAGGGCGATTCTTTAAAGGCCCGTACACACGCTCAACCAAACTGCCTGTTGTCTGATTTTAGTCTGTTGGATGACAATCAGGCGTGTGTGCGTGTGGCAAACAACTAGATGAGAGACTGATAACAGGCGGTTTGCCCGAGCGATGTACCGGTACTTGTTTTGCATGTGGCCATGCCGTGCGCGGTATGTACATGAGTTTGTTATTCAATTGGTTGGTGCACGGAAAAGTTGTGTAAACAGTGTGTTGTGGTGTCGGTCATGTAGTAGTGTTGGTCGTGCACCTTGTTGGACGTGTGTATGTAGCTTAAAGAGAAACCGTAACCAAGAATTGAACTTCATCCCAATCAGTATCTGATACCCCCTTTTAGATGAGAAATCTATTCCTTTTCACAAACGGATCATCAGAGGGCTCTGTATGGCTGATATTGTGGTGAAACCCCTCCCACAGGAAACTGTCAGGACCATGGTCCTGACAGTTTCCCATCTGAACTTTGTTGCATTGTGGGAAATAGCTGTTTACAGCTGTATCCAACTGCTAAAAAAAAGCAAGCAGCAGCTGCTTCCAGTGATATCACCTGCCAAATGTAAGAATGTAAATCGGGGAGAGGAAAGATTTTACAATGGGCAAACACTGACTAAATAATTTATACATAATTATTGTAAAAATGAAGCAATTTTTTTTATTACATTATTTTCACTGGAGTTCCTCTTTAAGACCGGTGCAAAGAGAAAACCTGAAGCAGTTTCTGAGAACAATCATTCACTACCTGCAAGTGCAGGTAGTGCAAAGTAATTTTACCAGTATTTATTCAGGTAAATGCAAATGGCATAATATACCAGCAACGTGCACATTATGTACATAACGGAAGTGGCAAAATGTGTGTAACATGCTATGCTACTTGTGTAAATACCCACTGTATGTTGCACTTTTGTTGCTCTTTTGTTGATGGTCAGGGTGCTGGTTTTACAAACAGGAAATAGCAAAATAATATATTTTGATTTCCTGCAAACACTCCAATTTACTACTTTTGGTGGCTGCCTCCAATCACCTCTGTGTGGCGTACTTGACTATGCAAAATAGTGCATTTTTTTTTTAAACTAAAACCTTCGCTTTTAACTTAGCTCTAGGGATAGTAGTGGTTCCTGATTGGCTGGTTTGCAATGAGTATCTTTACCAGAGTGTGCAAAGGGCTAACTGATTTTGCTGTTTTATTGGGCACACCCCTTTTATCACCTGCAGTTTCCCTTATTTAGGTGTCCTCGTTTAGGAAATAAGCCTGGATTATGTGTCTTTTCTGTAACTTACGGTCCTTGTGGCCAGGGATAATTCCAGTGCTGTCTCACACTCCTACCTTTCTGAGGTCTGCTATGATGCACTATCTTGCCCCAGCAGAGGAGCATTAAGGTGGCCATTAACAATAAGGTGAGCTGTCCGGAAGGAGCATAATTTAAACAGGGGACATCAGTGGAACGAGGGGATGGAGGAAGGACCAGGAAGGCTCTATGGGGTCCTGAGCTTTCCCTCTACATAGCTGAGTATCTAACCTGATGCATCTTCCTTGCTTCAGTTTTGCATTAAACTGAAGATAAATATATGAAACTCAGTTCTATGTTATATTCACCTTTAGTAAAACACATAAAAATAGTCATATCATAAGTTTATGTTCACTTCAGGTTTAATTGAATATTTTTCAGCAGATGAGTATGCTATGAAACAAAGATGGCAAAATGTATATTTATGGAAAATATTAACAGCATATATTCTTTTTCAAGACGTCAGTAGTAATCTGCTATGTCTGCCTGGGTTGTTTTGCTTGCCTTCAGAAAAATATATTATTATGCGGTTATATTTAAAGTTAAGTAGTAGTTTTGAGTAACCAGTGATTACATACACCTTTGGTATTCTGCCTATTTCTAATGAAGGCACTGGCTTTCATTTGTTGCTGGTGGAAGACAGTCTGGAAAGTTGGACATTGACTTTTAGTGGTGTTCTTTTTTTCTCTCCACTTTCTGCCTGTCTGCAGTAGTAGAGTAGTAGAAATCCATCTAGAATTACACGTACTGTACCTTCTTTAAGATAGCTTGCATAAAATGTACAGTATGTACTACAAGTATCTTGTTTAATATAGCTTGCATAAAGTATATTACAAGACATAGGGTCCAACCCAATTCACTTCTCCTTAGTTTTCTCCTAGGAGATCATTTTTCATCTTCTGTTAAAATAACTTTTCAGCACTCTGCAATTGCAAAAGTACCAAAAAGTAGTAGAAAAAGTACTGTCACAATTATTCTGAACATTCTCGTGCTTGCTGGTGGCTTAAAAGGGCTTTTTATTGGTAAGGTATGAAAATATCTCCTTGGAGAAAACTCAGGAGAAAAGTGAACATGGACTATAATGTTCAAAATCAGAATTTTGTAAGATGTATCTCACAAGGGCTGGGTTCTCTCCCTTTTGTGTCCTGTACATTGCTGTACATTTGGTTTCCGTAATCACAATGTATTTGTTACTGTAACTGTTATGTTGTCTAACAACTTTCTATTCTGATCCAATGTCTGTATTTTTATGTATGCCACAGAAGATTTAAGCGGTATATAAATCATTAAAAAGGGCCTCCAGAGTAAATAAGAAAATCCGGCAGCCTGCATGTAAAAAGTTATATTTACCCGAGAAGCCTTGTCCCGCAATGCCGTCCCGAAGTCCCTGCATCACCCGACTTCCGGAGCCTGGCCCCGCCTCCTCTCTCTCTCAGCAGAGAAAAATGCCAAGCCATTTCATTTCAGGAGTGCCTGATTGACATAGGGCCTGGGAAAACCTGTGGATTAGTACGGCACTTAGGCCAGTACAAAAATCCTCCAACTCTAACTCCGACTCCTTGGTTTATGAAACCTCCGACTCCAGGTACCCCAAATTGCTCCAACTCCTCTACTCCAACTCCTTAGTCTCATTCTTATCAGGACTGTGGAGTTTGTACAAAAACAATCCAACTCCGACTCCTCAGTTTATTGAGACCACCGACTCCGACTACAGGTACCCAAAATTGCTCCGACTCCTTGACTCCAAATCTGACTCCACAGCCCTGGGTCTGTGCATCTGTATGCTTATGGCCCTTTTACACTTAAAGAGAACCAGAGACAACAAACATTAGAGATTTATACATACCTGGAGCTTCCTCCGGCCCCATCAGCCTGGATCCCTCCCATGCCGCCGTCCTCCGCTGCCTCTTTCCGCCGGTACCGGGTCCCGTCATTTCAGCCAGTCGAACCAGTCGACGCAAGCGCAGTGCGCTCCCTCCGTACTGTGCAGGCGCATGCGTACACAGCCGGAGGGAGCCCCTGTGCATGCGGAAGACTGGTCGCATCCGGCGGAAGTGAGGGGACCCGCTACCGGCGATAGAGGCAGCGGAGGACGGCTGCGTGGGAGCGATCCAGGCTTATGGGGCTGGAGGAAGCCCCAGGTATGTATAACATCTTTTTTTCATTTTTAAGCTTTGTTTTGTCTCTGGTTCCCTTTAATGCAGCTTAGAAGAGGAGAGGAGCACAGATCGTTATGCAGACAGGAGGTGAAGGGTTGACACAGGAAGTACAAAGGGAGTCGCAGTGTTCCCTACCTTGCTATGCAACAGGAAGTACAGAGAAAGTAGCAGTGTTCCCTACCTTGCTGTGCAACAGGAAGTACAGAGAGTAGCAGTGTTCCCTACCTTGCTATGCAACATGGTATGTTTGTGTGAATTGCAGGACACATGTACTGTATGTATCTCAACTGTGTATTTATCTGTGGCATTGAAAATCCAAATATTTAAAAGAAAAAAACTACAGCAAAACAAAAAATGTGTTTTGTTGTTTATTTTTTTTTTTTGTTTTTTTTTTTGCTAATAACGTTTTTTTTTTCTTATTACAGCCATCAGCCATTTCAGCAAAAGCCTTTGCTGGGAGTGTGGTGGAAAACTCAATTCTCAGCAAGGAAGAATTTATAGAGAAAGTGCACCAGAGCAACGAAGCTTGCAAAAATGGAGATTTTGACCTGGCTATTGGGCTGTATAGTGAAACTTTGCAGGTTGACCCTCAGAACTGTATATTGTACAGCAATAGATCTGCAGCCTTCCTGAAGACTCAGCAATATGAAAAGGCTCTGGATGATGCCATCAAAGCAAGACTTCTAAATCCAAAGTGGCCAAAGGTATGTTTTTTTTTCTCTTAAAATGAAACCTTACATTTGTGTTTTATAAATATTAATTTCAGGGCAGTATAAGAACTGTAAGGGCCTGATTACACAAGACACTATTTTGCACACTTTCATCACTGCCACCACCCTGGTTCCCCATCACTGGGACTCTACACTACAGGCTCTTCGGTATAACAATGTGTAAAAACTCCATCCAAGTGTATTTTGACGCAGTAAAGAATAGGGTTGTTTTATTCCATGCTTCACCATGGCCAACGGCAGCACTTACTGCTGTGGACGACACAGCAATTCCTCAGTTATAAAAACAAGGATCCTGATTGGTTGCTCTGGCAAACTCACCTTTTGCTTCAGCTTTCTTTGCGCTGGTCATCAGTGTTGAAACTGCAGCTCCTGTGCACATTTCACACTGCCCCCGCCTATCACTTTATCCTACCTAATAAAAGCCCTTGGATCTGGGTCCTTGTCTGTCTGAGTGTGCAGGCGCTGGTGAGCACGCAGTGGGTTACAGGTCTGGGCGTGCACGGAGTTCCCTATCACTGCCTATGAAAACTGCTTCAACACTAGTGTATAATAACTTTGCAATCTAAATTGGATCACAGAACACTGATTTAAGTTCAATTTCCCAGGTGCCACTACAGCATCTGTACTCCTACTGCTACACCACCACTGGTGTGATCAACCGCATTCAGTTTTGTAAACCAAAAACTAAGTATTGTTTAGTGCAACACTGTAAATGTAACAGAACCAAGTAAGAACACACAATAATACACAGAGATTTTTTAATTGTTATTTTTTTGTTGTACATTCTGATCTGTATGTGGCAAGTTTAATTTAATCAAAATATTATTTTTTATAAGACATAGAATTGTTTATTATTAGCCACATTAACATACTGTTTTCTATATGCCAAAAGTGATGTGCATGTTGAGAATGAAAATAACCCACAAAAACCTGCAGAGGACTATGTAAAAATAATGGAGATTTGAGCCTGGTTGGGGGTTTCAGCAAATAATCAATGGAGCGCTGACTGTCTGCAGAACACCAGCGGAAAATCACAGCAGTCCCAAATCATTTCTCACTGTGCAACAATACATTCAACAATGTGCTTTATTAATAGGAATAAATGCTATGAAAACAGCTGAACATTGCCTCAGCAACAATAATGGGTATGCATTTCCAGGAAATAATCATTTCAAAATTGGATGATTATTTAGCTCCAAACCAAATGTGTGATTGTTTGCTGTTAATATTTTCTTTCATCCAAAAAACTGTGCTTTCCATTGCTTTATACCAAATACAGCTACACTGTCACCTGAGACAGGGAAAACAGTTGACTTTTATTTACCTAGGACTTCTTCCAGCCCCCCTCATAGTCTTTCAGGTCCCTCTGTCTCCTCCAGGTCCCCTCCTTTGTTCTCCTTTGTTCTGCTGTCACCCTATTTAAGGTCCAAGGCTGGGTTGCGCACTATGGCACATGCGCTGTCTCAGCCGCACGCCTGCTCAATTACGCTCCTGTGGCTGGGAGCGCTCTGCACAGTTGCAGTTTGTGTAGACTTGTAACTGTGCATGCTACAATGCTACATCACTCTCCCTGCTAAGGGAGTGCGATGAAGGAGGCGCACTATCCCGAAACAATGCAAGCGCTGTACTGTAGACCCAGCTGGGCCACAGACTGAGCTGACATGAGCACAATGGAGGGGACATAGAGGGACTTTAAAGACTATGGGGGGCTGTAAGAATTCCTACGTAAGTAAAAGTCAACTGCCCCCCCCCCCCATCTTAGGTTTCCTTTAACCGGCTTCAACCGATAGTTAAAACTACGCCACACTTGTGGCTGCCTAAGCCTAATGCAGTGTAGTTTTAAAGCCGCCAGCACAGAGCTGCGCAGTGTAAAGATAATGGAGTTCTGTGCATCAGTCAAGGAGCCGTTTTCATTGGCTCCTGACTTCGTGATCACTATGAGCCAATCACAGTGATCAGGAAAAGAAAAAAGCCTCCGGTACTGAAAGGGACCAGAGGCTTTGGTCCAAAATGAGTTCACTTGTAACAGATGATATCCTATTTATTTCCTGGACAAGAGATTTTAAGTTAGATATTATTACTTGTTCTTTGTCTTTAAAATAAATTGTTTAAACTGTCTAAAAAAATTACTATTTTTGAAAAATAAATAAATAAATAAAAGTATCTACTGGAATCCTCAAACACCTCCATCTGCCCTGTAACGGCAGGAAGGTGTAGCTTCATCTAAAGGTGGCCATACACCATATAACCTTGATTCTACAGATTTACCAAATCTATATAATATAAGGGCCAGCAGAATAAAAGTACTGTGGTAAGATTGTTTTGATAAGCTCTTAGGGCTCCTACACACCGAGTAATTTGTGCATGCAATATTATCGCGGCACAACGGGGCTGAAAAGTCGCACTGCGGGGTTGTGGTGTGACCATGCAGGGGGGCATACAGTACAATGAAAGCATGCCTCACCACCACTGTAAGCATGTGCATTGCTAGGTTAATGTCTCTGCATTGAAACCTGCTGTACCGCGCTGCGCCGCACTTGATGTGTAAGGCCACAAAGGAATATCATTGCATTTTGTTGATTGCTATGTGATGATCTTGTCCGTTGCATCACAATTCGCAACACAGTAGACTCAGTGTGGAAGGGTCCTTGTATTACATGAAAGTGATAAAATTGGACAACCAAGATTGCATGGTGTATAACCAGCCTAACAATTCAATTATTCTCCATCTGCATGTATCTAAAGGAGGAGTGTTTCGGTCTGAAGAGGTGTGAGCAGGTACAAATCGGTCTCTAAGATTTATGAACCTGTGTAGTAGCTATTTTATTTCTTTGTTTATTTTATTTTGCAAAAATCTTATTTTTTACAAAACGTTTGCATGGGTAGTTAATATAAAGTATACCCGAACCGAAGCTCGGGTACACAAAACCAGATACTTACCTAAAGAGAGGGAAGCCTCAGGATCCTGTTAAGGCTTCCCTCGGTGGTTTGCTGTCCCCTGTCACTGAGCGCGGCCCTCCCAAAGCATTGTCGCTAATCCTTGTCTAGGTTACCTGGCTCCTCTTCCACGTTCAAGACTGCACAGTAGACGCTTGAGCTCGCCCGCGCATGCGCGGGTGGGCTCGAGCTTCTGATTTGCGGCCATGGGGGCTTCCGACAACCAAGGGGAGCCTCAATAGCATCCTGAGGCTTCCCTGTCTTCATGGTAAGTATCTGTTTTTGAACCCGAGCTTAGGCTTGGTTTCGCTTTAAAATAATGTTCTTTCAAGCAAATCATTTAAAACACATTGTACCGTCATATACTGCCTCGAAGACGTTATACCCCTTCTTCAAAGTAAATGAAACGATTGGCACCTGACTTGCAGCACAAAATCTGTATGCGAGATCAAGAGCACTTCCAGATATTAGAGATGTTTATTATTCATCCCTTTGGAAACTCTGCATGGAAATATCCTTGCCTATTTAATTAAAGCTGTGTTTGAACATATCACAAATAGTGGTTCCCTGGTGAGCTTCAAGGGATCCTGAGGTAAACTTGAGCAATATGTATAAAGTGAGCATACAGTATGTACCTTCAGGGAAAACTGCAGGACACAGTTATGTTTGTTTCAAAGCTACACCCAGTAGACCATAACTGTTACTATAGACTGTCAGGAGGAAGTCCCCCAGTGTCTGGAGGAACTCCATCCCCATTGACTTTCCAAGCTTTCTTCCTGGTCATTTAATCTAATATTTAGCTCAAAGACATTTTAAGCCATTTACACTCTTTAGATGGTAGTTAGATGTGCAAAACATGATTTGACTACAGTAATTCAAATGAAGAATAACCATATACATATAGTTGGCTTCTTTCTATAAGAAAGTTGGGTAACAGGAGTAGAATCAGCACAGAAGTCAGGCATCTGTCATTGTTTATTTGAGAATGAAGATGGTAGCCTTTATATCCCTCTCACTTTAGGGTCTCACCACACTAGGTCTTCTGCTGGACTACTGGACCCATTCACACATGTTTTTCTCCACTGCATCTGGATTTGACTGTTACATGTATAGTATGTATAGCTTTTACAATTCCCACCACATGTTTACTTTAACAGAGACTGTGATGGGAGTCTCCAGGGTTGCTGCCAGTGAATGGATTAATCCAGATGTGAAAAATCAGTAACAAGTTCCCACTGTGCAGATTATTACTCCTGTAGCAAGTTAGATAGTTCATTGACAGTGTGTACTCCACAAAGAGAGTGCAGGTTCCAGGCTTGCAGTAAATAGAGTGGCGTGGGTGGATGGAGCAGTGTTTGCTCTCTAATATACACATCTCCTAGCATTAGTTCTGAATATATATACAGTATATATAGAATTTCTGACATTAATCTGGCCTGCTGCCTAGGTGTGCTAATTGACTAATTTTTCTCATTCAAACCACACATCCCTATCTACGTCCTTGTCGTCTCCACCCAAAGAACATTTCCTGCATTCGCCCCTTTCTTACCCAGGACACTACCATACTTAGTCAGGTCCATAAATATTGGGACATCGACACAATTCTAACATTTTTGCCTTAAAACACAACCACAATGGATTTGAAATGAAACGAACAAGATGTGCTTTAACTGCAGACTATCAGGTTTAATTTGAGGGTATTTACGTCCACATCAGGTGAACGGTGTAGGAATTACAACAATTTGCATATGCGCCTCCCACTTGTTAAGGGACCAAAAGTAATGGGACAGAATAATAATCGTAAATCAAACTTTCACTTTTTAATACTTGGTTGCAAATCCTTTGCAGTCAATTACAGCCTGAAGTATGGAATGCATAGACCTCATTAGATGCTGGGTTTCCTCCCTGGTGATGCTCTGCCAGGCCTCTACTGCAACTGTCTTCAGTTCCTGCTTGTTCTTGGGGAATTTTCCCTTCAGTTTGTCTTCAGCAAGTGAACTGCATGCTCAGTCGGATTCAGATCAGGTGAACTCTAACCTACAAAGAACGCTACAGTCTCACCCCTCCAATTTGTCTCCAGATACCATCCTACATGTAATCTTCACTCTACTAACCAAATTCTTCTCTCTAGTCGCCCTCTGCCTTGGAACTGTCTGTGTTGTATACTCTATTGTACAGCGCCACAGATGATATTGGCGCTATATAAATCCCCAAATAATTATAATACAGTATATATATATATATATATATATATATATATATATATATATATATATATATATATATATATATATATATATTACACATTTAGTAATTGGGTTTCATATATTTTACTATGTTTTTCTTAGCACATTTTGTTCAATCACTACGAGATTTTCCATCCCCTCCTCCATGGGAAATTTGACACAGAAGAAAAATGCTGTGGAAAGCAGCAGAGAGTCTGAGTCAGTCTGTGGCACAGTTTATTAGGAAATAAGAAGTGGAGAATTAGACATATCATTGCCAGGAGAGGAATAGTACATTAACATGGCACATTTGTGGTCTGCCCTAGCACGGTGAAGAGTTCATACAAAGGTGATCCCATTTTATTACACACAGCTAAAATATAGATTAGGTGTCAATGATCTGGGCTGATGCATGGAGTGTAACATTTCTAAACTTAGCTCAGTCAGATGGATATCTCTTAAAGCCCTAGCTAATGCTAGTGTTTTTTTTAATGCATATATTGTAAAATATATCATAACTTGCAATGAACAAAGATGTGTGCATTGCACATAAACTATTTCTGCATTATTCATGTTTTTATTACCTGGCTGGCTGGGTTTGCAGGGGTGATTTCCTGTGCTAATGTCAGATGCAGCTTGGCTGGACTGAACAGCAGTCTATAAGCCATCCAGTCTCCTCCCCCCTCCCATCATCATCTATATAAGGTAGTCAGTGAGGAACACCAGCAAGTGGTTTCCTTTGAGCACAGAGCTGATCTTGACTACCTTGTCTCTGTGCTCTGCAGGAAGGAGGATAGAGAGGTGGTGGCTGTGGCCAGGTAATGCTCTATGTAGAGGGGAGAATTTCCTAATGTGCTGGCAGCTCCATACTTTGTGCATAGGTCTGGGTCATGTGACTTTTCCAAAGGGGTTTTATCCGGATCTGCTGCATTAAGGCTGCTTTCACAGTGCGACGTTAAAGTCGCACATTATACAAAGGAATACCGCAGACTAACGCACAGCAATACAAAGTATGTGCCACATTCACAGTGCTCACGTTGCGTTGTGTGTAACGTGTAGCAACATTTAGAAAGTGCTGCATGCTGTGCGTTATATGCGTTATTAGCTACGTTGGACTGTTTGCACATGCTCAGTAATGGTTTTGATTTTTTTTTAAATGTGACACATGCGCCATTTTCGTTCTATCGATATGCGCCGAAAACGGCGCATCAAGAGACGCATAACACAGTTCAATATAACGTCCAACTTCAAAACTAACATGCTTTGCGTTAGGGGCACGTTGTGCGACCTTAACGTCGCATCAAACGCAATGTCCCACTGAGAAAGAGCCCTAAAGGGATACTTAAGCCAAACAAAGAAATAAGTTTTACTCACCTGGGGCTTCTACCAGCCCCCTGCAGCCATTCCATGCCCTCGCAGTCACTCGTGGATCCTCCTGTCCCACGCCGCCAGCCAGTTTTTGACCAACAGGCTCAAAAGGCACAGGCTCAGGACACTATTACGGATGAGAACATGAAGAAGACTGCGCGTCGCCAGGCCTGTTGGGCCTGTTGTCGAAATGAAACTAGCTGGCGGTGTGGGACAGGAAGATCTGTGAATGACTGCGAGGGCATGGGATGGCTGCAGGGGGCTGGTAGAAACGATTGGCTGAGCAGACTGCTGCCTAGTTGAAATATTATCCTCTGCTCACTCCTGTTTACAAGCAAGGCTGCAGTGACTCCGCAATTGGAGGAGAAAAAAAAACAGTTAAGGGAAGAAATTACATCAGTATTTAGCCTCAAACTGTGGGCAAAAGACATGGTTCCCACCAGGAACAGAATTCTCTTCTTTTACTATATAAAATTTACTGAAATCAAAACATGGACAGTACAATATATGTGTTATGTAAGTAGATCAAGTATTTATCTACTTATATATGTGTTGTGTTTCCCTGGCATAGTATGGCTAATCCTCCTGCTTTAAGTATGAAAACTGTGTGAGTAATAGCACAGTCCTCTTATTACCTCTTGAGAATTAAAAATCCCAGAGAGTGATCCAGAGATAAAAATCCTCTCAGTCGCTGCTCAGCTGACATGATCTGCCAGCTGGATTGCTGGCCGAGGCATTGGGAGACATTGGGGACCACTGTACACACACTGGATTCTCAGCAGAGGTCATTATCAGCTGCCTCGCCCTGATTTCACCTAGCATGTGTAGAGGCTTAAATACACACGCTCAACAGCGGTCTTTTATGCAGCACAATTGTTGAACAACTTTTGTTGAGAAACAAGTTGAAACAGCTAAAAAAAGTATTTTGCTATTGTTCAAAAAGCTGATAAGACTAATAAGAAGACAATCCAACTGTTGAATTGACTTCTTATCAGTTTTATCAGCTTTTTGAACAATAGATAAATACTTGTTTTAGCTGTTTCAACTTGTTTCACAACAAAAGTTGTTCAACAATTTTGCTGCATAAAAGACCGCTGTTGAACGTATGTATGGGGCTTTACAGTGTACATGAGACAGGAAAAAAATACATACCTGGGACTTCCTCCAGTCTGATTGCTCCCTCGCCGTCGTCCTCCGCCGCCTGGATTGTCTGCAACGGGGAGCAACCGGTGAAAGGGATGCACATGCGGCCGGGCGCACATGTGCAGAACGCCCAGACAGGTGTGGGCTGGAGGAAGCCCCAGGTATGTATATGTTTGTTAAATTCCCCCGTCTCAGGTTTACTTTAAGGCCACCACAAAAGTCTTGAGAAACCTTGAGGATGCAGGAAGTGAGGTCAACTCTGCTGTTGTATGATGGGTAACTCAGTGTGAGGTCTGTGAAAAGGTGGAATATGCTTCCATGACAACTGTAGAAGACGACTAAAGGTATAAAATATACAGAATTATTGAAATATCCTACAATAAACCATATAAAGTTGATCTGATTATTAGAGCCAAAGGAGTTTTTTAGTTTGAATAAAATTGGCCTGTGTTTTAAATGTTTTTTCTTGCACCTTCCTGTGCATCGACTGGGGTCTGGGTGCAAGATAATGGTTTTCTATGTATTATGTTTAAATTGGTTGAATTAAATAGCTCAATTAAAGATGTATGTTTTTCAACCAAACTAACGCTGTAACTGTATATTTATTATATAAAATGCTGCCTAGTGGTGACAGTCTATTGCAGACTGTACACCGAAGAGTATTAATGATTGTTCAATTAGCACACTTTCCCACCTGTATTAGCAAGCAATGTAATGCGATGTGTTTTCAGGAACAGAAGTTGAAAATCATTAATCATTAGTAAAATCTGCTAATTATTTTGTACGCATTTAACACACACTAATTGGCTGTGCTGGGGCAGAGAATTCACTAATTCATACATGGCTTAACCAATAAGTCTTTCACTAAACAATCCTATTTAGTACCAATTTAGCAATCTGTTTCCAATCATTATGTTTGTTGAACCAAATTTGTATTCCTTTTTGATCAGGATAAACTGATATATTGTTGTTCTGTTATTTTTAAGCCTAGGAAGCAGCTTTCTGTTCTCGTTTGTGTGCAATTGAGACTTTTATATCTATAGTAAAGTATAGTATACTATAGTATAGTATATAGTATAGTATCTATAGTATAGTATAGTAGATTCTGTTCAGTAGCACTGTGTGTAAATCTGGGTATGGACTTTCGATACTTGGCCATGCAAAAAACAATTATCTTTTACTGTGCCTAATGATCCCCACATGGACATACATGGGTGGTATAGCATGGAATTCAGGCCAGATTTACCCTACAGGAGCCTATAGGCACAGATATCCTAGTACCTTAGACTTCTCCCTCCATGAACCTACAAACCCCCACCGAACTGCACCACAAGTGTGCTGGCTGGCCCAGCTGTCACTTCTCCTTTACTTCCCTTGCCTGTCATAGGCAGCTACAGGTGCCCCTTTAATATTATGTGCCTAGAAGAACTTCAATATTAGGTATCTAGATGTGCCCCCAGGCATTATGTAGCCAGAGGTGCCCCTGACTGAAGAGAGATCTCGTCAGTGGAATGCTGATAGTAGGGTAAGAAACTTCTCATTTACATACCCATCAGGATTCTGCATAGGGAAGGAGAGATGGAGGCGCTTGGGGAAGGAAGGGAGCCGTCTTTCCATCACCAGGTGCCTGCAGGCACATGCCTACAGTGCCTTATGCTAAATCCGGCCCTGATGGAATTACTTACTGTGAATGATGTGGCAACACAGCTGTTAATGATGTTTCAACAGTGCAAAACACAATTCTGTCTCAGCAAAGTCTGACGTTTAAGAGTACCCTAAGTCTGAGGTATGATAGTGGCACCGTAAGATGCGGCCTGTGTATTTTCCTTTATCTGCCATCTGAAATAAAGGCGCCTAAAACATTTCTCTATAATAACACCACACTAATGTACTGACATTTAAATTAGCCCATACTCTCATTTGTCTGGAAAAGTGGATAACCCTGAGGCTCCCTGCACACTGCAAATCCGATTTGCGATTCTGATTTGCGATTCCAATTCTGATTTGCGATTCTGATTTTCCCTGGATGCTATCAAAAGAAAAATGCAGAAAAAAACACAGCACGTAGTACCGATTAAAAATCGGAATCGCATGTGAAAATGGAATAAAAATGGAAATGGTAATCGCATGTAGTGTGCAAGAGGCCTTAGGCCCACTTTCAGGGCTCCTGTCTCTGTTTGGGGTTTGGGGGAAATCTGAAACATGGACTTGAAAAATATGTATACATACAGTTTTGCTTATAGGCAATTAGATTTTGTTGTTTATCATCATTCAACATTCCTTGAGGATTTGTTGGGTGCGTACCGTGTTAATCATTTATTTGTAAAATGAAGTTTTAATACAGTAGCAGTAGAGCATTGCCATGTTAGCCATCAGTAAAAGCTAATAGTAAAATAATACAGGTAATAATATAAAACATCAGTTTGTAACTTTGTAAACATTTGTAAAAATGTTATTTTACAGATTGGCTAGTACCTGATATAGTTTTCTGTTTAAAGATTATTGTACAGCTGAGAAAACCCTGTCTATCCTAGAATAGTATTGTGCTGTCAGATCCTTTCTCTAAAATACTGAAACTGGAAACAACAGTGGGCAGAGATTGTGTTGCAACCTGTACATGTCACCTTTCTGCTTTCTGGTGTGAATTGGGGAGTGGCATGCTTTCTTCCCCAGCATGCCCTGAGTGAACATGGATGAGTGGGAATAGGAGAAGCAGTGGCGGTTTGGATACATGTCCACTGTGGGTAGCTATATTTTGATACATAGGCTATCATTCATAAAGCATTTCCGCATGTGGGAATGCTTAAAACAGCTGACTTTACCGACCACTTAGCAAAGTCAGCATTCATAAAGCCTCTTTCCGCATGGAAAAATGACACTACCGAGCAGAGTGATAAATCACCGCCTTGTGCGGTGATTATCGGTACAAATGTAGCAAAATGTTCATTCATAAAGATCACCGAAAGCGGTGTGAGGTCGGGAAGTACCGCTCCCTCTGATGTGGCGATACCAATGTAAGTGAATGGAGACACACAGACCTCCCAGGCAGCTGCAGCAGAGCGGAACACGGAGAAATGTATCAACTCGGCAGCTTCTGTGTCTCCGCAAGCCTATCGCCTGCCTACCGCCAGCTTAGTTCGGGGAATCTCCGCACTGCTTCCGCACATGGATACTTTTTTATTAATGCTCACCCAGAAGTCTAAAAATCAGCCAGCTGTGTTTTCCCCCACAGCCTGTTCGTGAATGATAGCCATAGGAGGTTTTTTTTCACCCACTTTTTTACATTGGTAGAGTAGTAGGAGTGTGTGTGTGTGTGTGTGTGTGTGTGTGTGTGTGTGTGTGTGTGTGTGTGTGTGTGTGTGTGTGTGTGTGTGTGTGGGGAGGGGGGGTAACTTCGAATGTAATACTTTAGCTGTGTAAAGGGTTTAAGCATGCTTATTTCCTCCCTTCTTACTCAACCAATAGAAACATCATACATCCTTAGCAATCATTATAAATCATGTTTATTAGTCAGACTTTTATTTTCATAGGCGTCTTGCTTTGCATGCTGCTTTTGTGTACATACAAGATGTTATTAATGAGTAGGTGTCATGTGAGACTGGTGGCTATTATACATTAGGGCCCACAGGAATATATATTAGCTGCTATGCAGCATTGAAGACAGCAGACCATAGAGATAATGCACATTACAGGGATGTAAACAATGAAGTTTCCCTATACAAAGCCATGTTTGCAGCGGGTGTTTGTCCTGGTTGGCATGTGTGAATGTGTCTTGGCTTGGTGGCATGCTGGATGAAAGGCTGCATGGATCGGTTAGAGGGAAATCTGATGGCCATTACTGGAGTAATGAAGGAGTTCTTGCACATTATTAGGTGTAACTGACATGTTTCACAGATCATTTTTCTTTCTTTGCTGTAACGTGGATCAATAGAACCTGCAGCGCAAGATAAGTATCTTAGCCAATTCCATCTTAACATTGCTACAGTGTAATATGTTTCCATCTCTTGCACAGTGTTTGGCTAATGAGAATACAATTGCACTGTGCCACTTTCTTATTGAAATTATTTGAATAATGTATCTTTATCTCAGAAGAACACGATTAGGTGATGTTATTGTGGCATCATTGAGGCTTTGGGGCCAAATCCATTTTTATATATAATAGAGACTGTTTTAAAAAGAGCTGTACAGAACACTATCAACACCTTAGCTTACAACCGCAAAGCAATTCCTGAAACACAAAGGCTCTCTGCAAAGTACACTTACTGTAAACAGAGTTCTTAAAGACCTTTTCCTTTTTTTTTGAATGATACTCCCTGTCCCTCTGTCTCCAGGAACAGCAAGTAGAAACTCCAAGAGAAGAGACCCAGCACATCTTCTCTTGGAGTTTCTGCAAATTAATATTACATACTAACATCATCGTCAGTTCCCCTTAGGTGCTCACCATTTTCTTCTTACAGTGATCCCTTCCAGTTCTGACTATATTTTGTCAGAATTGAAATATACCAGTTGCTGTCATTTTATATATCAGCAGCTGTCAGTTACAACTGAATTTGCAAGGTATGTCCATGCAAGGTATGTCCATGTTACTCTATGGCTCAAGTGGGCGATGTTACAGTTTAACAGTGTGCTGACCAGGAAGCTGTTAGGGGGTAATGGCCATTTCTAAAATGGAGGATGGAAAAACCCATTGATCACGGTGGACAGATGGGACACAGGAGAGGAGAAAGAGATTGAGTAGTAGTTACACAGGAGGTAAGTATGACCTGTGTATGGTTATTTTGACTTTTTATTTTCAGTTCAGGTTCTCTTTAAGGTCCCCATTAACGATACAATATTTTTCTCAGGTGCGATCATTCGATTATATTTGTGGGATCGGAAGTAAATCGAAGGTGATTATCGATTGTTCACATAAACCGGACTTTCTCTCTTCAGATACGATCACAAAATCCAACATCCCGATTGACCAAACATTCTATAAGGCTAGGTTTCCATTTGTGCGGCGGCATGCGTCTTGCGAGACGTGATGCCGGCACAGCTGTTGCCTCTCGCAGCCGAATTCCTCTAGACGTGCTCTGCGCGGCTATGGGATTCGGACAGCTACGCACAAAATTATGCTGCAGGGCCTCAGATTTTTCCTCGGCCACGAATTCGGATGGCTCTCATAGACTTCTATAGGCTGCTGAAATCCATCCGAATTCGTGGGCGGGGAATCGGCCTGGATTCGCAGCAGTGAAAACCCGGCCTTGCAATCGACCATAAATTTTCTTCTCAGACTGCATGTCTGCATGTTTTTTTTGTACAATTTGAACTTAAAAATCTGATTGAAGATCACATCTGAGGAAAATATTGTACCGTTAATGGCTAATATTGACCATTGTTAAATGTGTTCATGCTCTGTATAGGTGCTCCTTTATACTTTTTTTTTTTTTTTTATACAGCTGAATAGGAAATTGTATCTTTTTTAACCACTTCACCCTGCACTACAGTATAATCATGTCCTCCTTGCTACCAGTTGTAGCAGAAGGACATGATTGTTAAGGCCTGCACACACACACACACACTAGATTGGTGTCGCCTGACGGGGATTGGGACCCGATCCCTGAGCTGGGACTGTACAGAAGCATAGCCAGTCTACAGGATGCATTCTATGGCAAGTGGAATGGGGGCACAGGGCCAATGGAATGGCGAAGAGGTGACATCACGTGGCGGGCGAGTGGTGAGTACAAAGCTATTGGCCATCGCTCGGCCAGATTGATCCTCCTGGTGGATCGTTGACTGAGCGGAGGTCGGGCTGCTGTACACAAGCCTGTATTATTGGCATAGGGGGCTATTATTGGGCACCTCAGCTGACTTTAATTTAGCATTTGCACAGGTCTTTAGTCTGAAACACTGATTAGCACAGCATGCATTTTAGCACACGGAAATAACACATAGATTACCAGGTAATGCTTAAAGGGGGAGGGAGGATTCCACTAGACTACCAGAGAATGTGTTGGGTTTTACTAGCCTACCAGAGAATGCTTTAAGCGTAAGGGGCGGCACCACTAGACTACCAGGGAATCCCTTTAAAGGCAAGGCAATCGAACCACTACACTACAAGGGAAGGCGGCGGGGGGGGGGGGGGGGGGATATGACTGGACTACTGGGAAGAACTGTAGAAAACTGTGTGTAACAGGGAAAGCCTGCTAGGGAATCCAGGACCACTAAGCTACCAGGGGAGGCCTTAAAGGAAAAGACTACCCTGGAAAAATATATGGAGGGGAGGTGAGCAACTAGACCCTGGGTGAAAGCTCCTCTAGACCCTAGGGAAAGCTATAAATAAGACGGGGGACACCTAGATCACCAGAGCAAGCAATGACAAATAAACAGGGGGCTATTGATTTATAATCTTAACACTTCTATGCATTCTAAGTATATTTTCCATTATTTGGTAATTTTGTACAATATCATTGATGGGCACCTTCAGTCTGCCTAAACAAGGCTCTACTTAACCTTGGTGAGCCACAATACTTTATCTGGACTTCATAGCTTGGAGGCCAAGCCACAGCCCTTCTTGTCCTTGTTAGCCACAGCCCCTCTTGCCCCTGCCACACCTCTCATTGCCCCTCCCGTGCCTCATCATGGTATTAGGCAGACACAAATGAAATATTTAGCTGCAATATTGACAGTACAGGCTTCACTCTACTTTTTTCACAATAGATTTATTGAGTTTTAATTTTATATTAACAAAGTATGCAGTTAGTACATCAATGTACTTTGTGGCAGTACAAACAATGGAACAGAGGTACACCATTTCAAAAACATGTTATCATATTGTAGAAATTCAACATCAATAACAGTTGAGGTACAGTTATCAAGTGTCGATAGAGTGACTGGTCTATCTTGTATGTTGGCCCGCAGGGGTGTCTGGTATTCCCAAAACAAATTACTGTAACTAAACAGTTTGGCAAATGTATCTGTGTCAGAAAGAAAATGTAAAGATCCGACATTTGCTCTACCTTCAATCATTTTTGGTAGAGAAAGTCAGAATAAATTAATTTGACTCATCAAGGTTTTAGTCACTTGGCAGGTAGCATGACGTTCATAGCATGTCTTAAGCTTGGTACACACTTTCAATTATGAATGGCCAATTACTGACCGATTTCACTACGTCCATGTAGTATGAGGGTTAATGGCTATTGAATACTATGAACAGATTGTGTAGATAAACCCTCATACTATATGGAGGTGATTAAATTGGTCAGTGATTGGCCAATCATAATTGAAAGTGTGTACCAGGCTTTAGATTAGTGGACTGCCAGTGCAGAGGAAAGTGTGTAAGCCTGGTACACACTTTCATTTATAATTGGCCAATCACTGACCAATTTTACCACCTCTGTGGGAGTGTCCGTGTAGTATTGGTATGCACTCTACTCCATCTTCTCGACATCCTATCATTTACTACCCAATTTTACCACCTCCTTGTAGTATTAGCCAATCACTGACACATATAACATAAAACTGTTAGATATCTAAAAGTCATTTTAAGGAGTAAGATGATAGATGGAATTGTCATATGTTTATTTTCACTTAAGTTTCACTTTAGACTTCAAATTCATCATTACACATTTATGTGCTTATTTTGCCCGTATTTTACTATTGCCATCGTGTTAGTTATGAATGGTTTCTGTAGCTGTTTTGTAGCTAGAAATAAAAGTCTGCTTGGCTGTGAATATTGTGCTGGTTGCAGTATTTGCTGTTACGAAGCGCTCACTTACTCAAGGTGAACATTTGATATATATGGAAGAAATGTGTTGTGATTCCCCCCGGAGGTCATGTCATACAGGGGATATGTGCAGAGACTGCACCAAGCACACAGCCTCACAATTAACCTTCCCAGCAGCTACTCTTTCCTGGAAGTTGTATTCACGGGTACCAAGTATTCACACTCTTCGTGCTAATTTCACTGTTTTACAGCAATATGTAGAAAAGGGGTCTTATAATTAGCCTATCAAATTATTGTAATGAGTCTTACTTATGAACAATTTTAAATACAAAATGTGTTTGTTATATAGTCATGTATGCAAAATACAAATGAACTTAGCAACTGTGAAATTCAGCATGTATGCTTCTTGTTTGAGGTGATTTCTACTGTATTTCTCTTACTATAGTACCCTCTGGTGGTTAAACATATGCTTGCACTGTTTGCTGATTCTGTTCATTTTGTCTATATTTTTTTTCTGCAGCACTAGTGAAAGAGGGACTAGTTACATAAGTGGTAATACCAGGGCTCTTTGCAATATGCCAGCCACAGTCATTCACATTCTTGGGCTGTATTTCAGATATATGCCACTTAAATAGTGGTAAGGACAGAAGTAACAACATTTGTTTAGCAAAAGATTCCACAAAATTGGCATATTCCTTTTTGCACGTCAATTAAATGCAATCCATTTTCTATTTTTTGATATGTCAGTAAGTGTTCTTCTAAATTATTCTTAAAATGGGCATTATATTGTATGACCACTGCCTTGTAACTATACACTGTATCGTAAATATGCTGGTAATATTTACATTTGTACAATTAAAACCTTTGAACTTCCACCGGCCAAATCAAGTGTCATGCAGGTGCCTTATTCTTGGCTCTGAACTCGGCGTGGCACTTGATTTGGCTTGAGGAAGTGGTCAGGGACCCACGAAACACGCTGCCAGTGCAAATATAGTTCATTTGTATATGAATTTGTCTTCGTTGAGGTAAGCCATCTCAACCCATATTCATTCTATTGTTTTTAACATAATTGATTAAATAATAATCCTGTTGTGCATCACAATGGACAATATCACTGCATTGCAATTGTATTTCAGTGGGTTATGACTCAGTAATGCACAGCATGCCGTGCATTAACTGAGAAACATGCATTTACAGTAACAGTGAGACATGCTGTAATTGTACTGTATGCCTTACTGTATGGTCGCACTGCAGCAATAACACATGGTGCGTTTTTTCAGTTATGTTGCATTGTGGTGTTATGGCAACGCAGATGTCTCGGTGTGGAAGGGCCCTTAATCTTTACAAAAGCCCTGCCTCACAATAATCTATACAAAGTCTGCACTGCTCCGGCAGCCCTATTTATTCCTTGTGTTTCTTATGCAAACTGACCAGCAACCCTGGAACCCAGGGCCGGCGCTACCATAGAGGCAAAGGGGGCAATCGCCCCAGGGCCCCAGAGCATGTAGGGGCCCCCAAGGTGTCTCCCCCCCCATCTTAACTGTAGCTCTCTGAGGCCCCTGCAGAGTCTTTCGCAGGGCAGCGTATCACCTGTGCTGGCATGCAGGTGAGACACTACACTCCCAAAGACTCTGCAGGGGCCCTAGGGAGTACAGTTAAGTTGGGAGGTGATTGGGCGGAAGGGTCCACAGCTGGTTCAGGGGCCCAGGAGGGAAATTTGGCTGCAACAAAGGGCCCCTAATGCCACTTTTTGGCTGATGGGTGTCTGTTGGGGGGCCCCTGGGCTGATTTTGCCCTGGGGCCCCATTGTTACTAGAACCAGAATATCTGAGTGTTGTAGTGACACTTCTCATAGGTTAATTTTTACAGCCATTTAGTTTCTCTATCTATGCGCTATATTTCTCACAATACATAACTATTTTCTTGGCTAATGATTTTGAAAATGTTTCATTGCCACAAATGTGTGAGACTTGTGGGGCACAGAGACAATGTAAGAGAACATTACTATAGAGGAATAAAAGCGTAAAAGCCATGAGAAAGGGATTCCGAGTCTAATGATGAAGGGAGCCCACATCACTGGAGCCACAGAGAGGTGAATACAATTGGAATGAGCAAAATCAAACCTGGAACCTGTGGCTTCTCAGAGAATGGAAAACACTGAATGACAGTCCTTGCTCATTTTTTACTGCTGTCTTCTTTTTACTACAGTAAAATGTAAGAAATAAGTGTGCCACCCTCCTGAAATACACCAGTCCAATACCACAGGTTGCCATCTATTAGATAATCACGCATGTTTCCATCTGCTGTGCACAGTACACAACAGCGTGAATATCCCATCAATAATAATGCTGTGCTTCAATCAAAAGGACTTCCCTTTTTGTAAAAATGTGACCATTTCTCTCAAAACACCTGGATATTGCTGTAGAGAGGTGTCAGGCTTGCCTCGTCAATGACCAAAGGTCAGGCTGTATGCCCATATAACTGACCTATAGCCCAGCCCATAACATCTGTGCAAACTCCTACTTATTACAATTCTACAATACCCTGCAGGTAGATGTAGCATACAGACTGACAGATAGTATTCACCAAACAAAGCAGTAAGAGTAATAAAATGCACAGTATACTCAGATATGTAATCACCTGAGGCCTGGGGTGGGAGGCAGTCCAGATGATAGGCAGGTGATGACAGGCAGGGAAGGATAGGTTGTAGGAAATCTGGAAATAAGCTTGGTCAAGATACAGGCAGAATCGGCAACAGAGATCAGAGCAATGAGTGAGCGCATACCCAGCACAAGCTGAAATGAAATGCTATCACGGGCGAAGTCTGGGGGCGCTCACTAAACTTAAATACAAGGATCAACTAATCAAAAGCAACAGAACTGAAAACAACAAATAGATGCTCAGCATGTCAGCTGATTAGCTGACACGCAACACACTCACGTGGTTACTGTTTACATTGGCGGAGGGCACACTGTCCAATGAAAGCTGCGCATCTTCCTGCGCTCCAGTGACGTCAGCGGCTTGCTGAGACCCAGACGTCAGAGCCGCAGCTCGGGTCTCGGCTTTCCGCATCTGAAGTGCGCCAGCGGCGCTTACAGTGGGACACTGTTGGTTTTGGAATGGGTTGGTGCAGTTTAATTACCCCGTTCCAGTGAAATCATAAGAAGTATTCACTGGATTCCTACACATACGCTTTGGTATGTGTAGGAATCCAGTGACAATAAAATATGGAACCTTTTTTTTTTGGGTATAAAGCAGTTTATTAGAAATAGCAATAATCGAGTTCACTTACAGACTCCATATGTTTGTGCTTCCTGCTCCTATGAAGTCCTGTAATTCGTCCCGGCCCTCCATCAGACATTATATGACTGTATATAACTGTATTTAGATGAATGACATACAGTACTAGTACCCGGTGTAATGTGCACTATTAATGCACTCCATTTGCACCTTATCCAGTGCTTTGTATGCTGCTCTATTGCTGATGCACTTTAGATTGGCTGAGTTCATGTAGAATGCTCTTGGCCCTGGAAAGTCCCCTGGTCTGGGGCCAACTGCTCACGCACGGCCCAGCTGTGTGCGCGTTCCCGCCGCATTCACGTCGCCTGGAGGGTTCTGCGCCTATGCAGTACTACTGTGCAGGCACAGAACGCTCCCTGCAACGGGAGCAAGACAGGGGAGCGCGCTTGGATGGACTGGCTCGACGGATGAATTTTTTGGGGCGGGTGAATGGAGAGGAAGAGGATGCCGTGGAAGCAATCAGGCTGGAGGGGGCTGTAGGAAGCCCCAGGTATGTGTATTTTATTGGTAATCGCCCATCTCAGGTACTCTTTAAAGGAGAATCAGCCCAACATATACCTTAGCATTATGAGACTGCAGTGTACAGGCCTATAGGAGTAGAAAATTCAGTCAGAGTAAAAGGTAGCCATTCATCTTTTCATTTTCTAGGTTTTTTTGTTTTTTCGACCAGAGAAAGCTGATTGATTTTTCCACGTGATTAAATAATCAGAAAAATGTAACCAATATACCATACATATATGAACTATTTTTCATATCAAACAAACGATTAAATAAAACTTTCAGGGTAGGAACACACTAGGCAGAATCGCATATGCGTTTTTCATAGCACATAGTGAGAAAGGCATATGCGAATCTGCCTAGTGTTTTCCTTCTCTCAGTTTATATATTATAAGCCACCTTAAAGAGAATCAGAGATGAAGAATAAATAGATTTATACATACCTGGGGCTTCCTCCAGCCCCATAAGCCTGGATCGATCCCACACCGCCTTTCTCCGCTGCCATCTGTACCGGGTCCCGTCATTTCGGCCAGTCAGGGCCAGTCGACGCAAGCGCAGTGTGCTCCCTCCATACTGCGCAGGTGCATGTGTAAAGAGAGGGAGGGAGTCCCTGTGAATGCGGAAAACTGGCCGCGTCCAGTGGAAGTGACGGGACCCGGTACCGGCGGTGAGAGGCAGCGGAGAAAGGCGGCGTGGGAGTGATCCAGGCTTATAGGGCTGGATGAAGCCAGACAGAAGAGTATCTGTGGGATGTGTGCAGTAAACTGCTTTAACCACAGGCTTCCCCCACAGTGACCAGCTGATTTTTTACAATTCAGTGTTCTGCAGCTTTAATAGCTAGGTGCAGAGCCATACAAATTAGCACAGAAATGAATTCCCCCCCCCCCCCCATGTCGGTGCAATGCTGCTGATGGTGCATTGATGGCAATCAGCAAAACGCTGCCAAAGCGCGCATTGTGAACTAGCCCTGATTGCTGCGGTAATGGATTGTTCGTGTCTGAATTCCCAGTAACCAAATGGATCAGATCAGTGCAATTGATTCGAACCTTGGTCAAAATCTCAAACCCTACATCAAAGGCAACAGCCAACAAGAAGGGCAAATAGCATGCATACTAACTGAATACCCATCCTCTTGTATGCAACCAATCACAACAGGAGTTGGGGAGGGTACGCATGCACAGAAGGCAAACATTTACATGTGTATACAGCACATACAGGCCATTTAAAATGGCGAGGCAAGTTGCATTCAGCTTGTTGGCCTTGAGTTTGACTTCTGTGCTGTAGTGGATCCCTGCTGCTAGTAAACTCATCCTCTTACCAGACTATTAACAGCATTCCAATCCCATGGATAAGATAGAATCACACATACTGTGGATCATCATCATAAAATGGTACACATGCTGATTGGGGAGCTGTCAGAAAGGAAATGTATCTATGCCAAGAGCTATGACAAATGTTTCCTTTAGACCTTTAAATGACAACTAATGTTTTGTCTAATATCTCATCAGACATGATGCTTGGCACTGTCTTAATAGTTTTTCAGCCTTTGTTTTTTTTGCCCTTTCTGTAGCATTTCTTTGTTTTGTTTTTTTCCATGATTGATTTTATACTGGAAGTTTTTTCTTTATATTTAAGAGTCCCATCACAGCTTTATTAGACTGACTGAACAAATGCATCAATTTAGTTTCCATGGCAACTTTTGCTCCTTCATCTCCTATCCAGTGTACTGGGAAATATTACTGCCAGCTGGCATGTGAAGTGCTAGCATTTGTACATATTTCATCCCCCACATCGGTTGTTTAGTAACATTAGTATCTATGGAACCAAATAAGATTCCAGGTTAATAAAAGTCATGCCATTTATAATGGCAGGGGATTTATTGTATTCCAGCCAAGTATTATTCTTTCAACATTTGCACCAGAGTAGTAGTGTTATGTCTGGTCTAATACAAGAAGTTAGGAGGCCCGCTGTGAAATATTCATAACTGGCAGTGAGAAGGACACAGGCTTTATGTTCAGCATGCTGATTTCAGCACTGATATGATGTGCCAAGGACTCGAGTTGCTTACATTGCTCCTGCATTGTGATGTGGGTTATTGTGCTGTATCACATCACTGGCCCAGGGTTCCCTTACAGCTGAAGTTGGAGGGGCGGGTGGGGAGGGGTTTGGACCTTTATTACATCTATAGGATCCTGAGATTAAATCTATCCATAAACTCTGAGTTCATTCATTAATGAGTAATACCACAGTCTATGACATGTATTCGTGACATACTAGCCATTTTGTAATCTACTGTTGTTAAAAACTATCTTTCTTATTCAGTTTCACCTGTGCTTTGCATGTCTTAGTGTGTGGTCAAGCAAAGAGCAATATAATATTTTCCAAGCAACAAAATCTGTACTTTACGACTCTTTAACACTAGGGGCTTGATTCACTAAACCATGATAAATCAAATATCAAACCTTATCAATGATATCACACCTTATCAAAGATATCACACCTTATCAACGTTAACATGCCTTATCAGAGTAGCATAGCGAGCGCTAGAAATTATGCCTGCTAATTGGCAATGGCACTCGTCCTGCCTTGAGCCCCTGCGGGTTCGTAGTGCTCGCTATGCTACTCTGATAAGGCATGTTACCTTTTATAAGGTGTGATATCTTTGATAAGGTGTGATATTTGAGTTATCACGGTTTAGTGAATCAAGCCCTAAGTTTTTTGCGTTGCGTCACAACAGACAATATCATTGGATCGATAGTTGGGGCTTTCACATCTAGTGCAGCGCTGTGGGTTCCGACAGTGGGTGGCCTCTCTGCATTATGCTTTAGCAACGTGCCTGCTGCCATGTAGTGCACAACCATTAGTCATTTATTTATTTATTATTATTTATTGTATTTATAAAGCGCCAACATATTACGCAGCGCTGGACAATAAATAGGGATACATACAATATTTAGGGGTGACATACAGCAAAATGACAATACCTGAATACAAGAAAGATCAGATCATGCAGCACAGTATGAGTACAAGGTAATGCTTAGTCAGTCACTGGATGGAGCATGGAGACTAGGCAAGTTAGGTTCACTCAGATGCCTAGCATGGGTTCACAGTAATGGAGGTGCATGATCAGGTTGGACACAAAAGGAGGAGGACCCTACCCAAAGGCTTACAATCTAAAGGGAGAGGTAGGGACACGAGAGGTAGGAGACCAGAGTTCAGCTGTGGGTTTAGAGCACTTGTGAGGGGTAGTAGGCCAGAGTGAAAAGGTGAGTTTTGAGGGCTTTCTTGAAGATGTTGAAAGAGGGGGCTGCCCTAATGGGGGGAGGTAGGGTGTTCTATAGTGCTGGAGCAGTTCTTGAGAAGTCCTGGAGGCGTGCATGGGACTGGGTGATGCTGGGGGCGGTTAGGCGAAGTTCATTGGAAGAGCGGAGTGAGCGGCTAGGTGTGTATCTCTGAGTAAGGTCAGAAATGTAAGTTGGACAGGTTTTTTGGACAGATTTGTAGGTCAGACACAAAATCTTGAATCTGATTCTGGACTGGATAGGAAGCCAGTGGAGGGATTCACAGAGGGGAGCCGCCCTGGTGGAGCGATGGGAGGAGTGGATAATTCTGGCTGCCGCATTCATGATGGACTGTAGTGGGGCTATTCGGGTCATAGGGAGACCAGACAGAAGGGTATTGCAGTAGTCGAGGCGGGACATTATGAGGGCATGGATGAGGAGTTTGGTGGTGGCAGAGGTCAGGAAAGGGCGAATCTTACAGATGTTACGAAGGTGGAAGTTGCAGGACTTTGTGAGGTTTTGGATGTGGGGAGTGAAGGAGAGTGCGGAGTCCAGGGTGACACCCAGACAGCGGGCTTGAGAGGTAGGGTGAATGGTAGTGTGGTTAACAGTGACATGCACATCTGGGAGGTTTATGGATGTCCGGGGTGGGAAGATCATAAATTCCGTTTTGTCTAGGTTTAGTTTCAGGAACCTAGCGGACATCCAGGAGGAGATGGCTGATAGACAGGAGGAGACCTTGTCCATGGTAGTGGTGGATATGTCAGGGGTGTGGAGGTAGATCTGGTCATGCAAAAGATAGGCAGGAGGTGCCATGGGACTCAGTTTGGGAACCCCTGTCACACTGATTAAATGAAAACATGCTAAAAACCTAAGTATAAATTAACTGCTAAATTAGTTGTCTTCACCAAAATTTGGCCTAAGATTGGGGACAGAAGACTATGACTATAGTGGAGATAACACTGTGAGCTCCTCTGAGGGACAGCTAGTGATGTGGCTATGTACTCTGTAAATGTCTGCAGAAGATACATGCGTATCATAAGCACAGACCTCACTTTAGTTATGGAGGCTAAAGAGTTGACATCCAACTCCCACACTATCAATATACTCAGTCAGCATGCCCCATCTCAGCTCTTCCTGAATAGCCAGCACCTATTCGGTAAGAAGTTCTTGGGCTAGACTCCCTAACACAGCTACTGCCTATAGAGTGTGCCCTAGTGGCTGCAGCTTAAATGTACCAGAGACGAGTCTAACTAAAAGATTTATACATGCCTGGGGCTTCCTCCAGCCCCATTCACACAGATCACTCCCACGCTGCTGTCCTCAGTCTTCTTCCTCTTTGGTACCGGGTCCCGTAACTTTAGCCAGTCACGGCCAGTCTGCACAAGAGAAGTGTGCCCTCTACGTATCTCTCCAGCGGCTACCCGGTACCAAAGAGGGAGAAGACTCAGGACGGTGGAGTGAGAGCGATCCGTGGTGATGGGGCTGGAGGAAGCCTCGGGTATGTATAAAACTTTTAGTTAGACTTGTCTCTAGTTTCCTTTAAAGAGAACCCGAGGTGGGTTTAAAGAATGTTATCTGCATACAGAGGTGGATCTGCCTATCCAGCCCAGCCTCTGTTGCTATTCCAAACCCCACTAAGGTCCCCCTGCACTCTGCAATCCCTCATAAATCACAGCTGTGCTGTGGAGGTTGTGTTTACATCTGTAGTGTCAGTCTCAGCTGCTCCCCCGCCTCCTGCATAACTCCGGTCCCTGCCCCTGTCCCTTCCCTCCAATCAGCAGGGAGGGAAGAGATGCAGGCGGGGACCGGAGTTCTGCAGGAGGCGGGGAGAGCAGCAGACTGACACTATAGAGATAAACACAGCCAGCTCTGACAAGCTGTTTGTCAGCAGCGTGGCTGTGATTTATGAGGGATTGCAGAGTGCAGGGGGACCTTAGGGGGGTTTGGGATAGCAACAGAGGCTGGGCTGTATAGGCAGATCCATCCTCTGTATGCAGATAATATTCTTCAAACCCACCTCGGGTTCTCTTTAAGTGCTTTGAGTCCGCCAGGAGAAAAGCACAATATAAGTGTTAATTGTCTTGTTTTGTCCATTGACTGGCCCAACTTAGACAATTGCTGTGCAAGTGTGGAGTATATCTTATGTCGGGCGTTTTGTCAATGTTTGTATTAATTGTTAAAAATAAATATAAAATCAAAAATGTAAATGTAATGCTCCTGGGAAAAATAGGAGGAGCTAAAATACAAACATACGCCTAACTGTGTGAGCTTGTTTTCCGAGGTTTTACAGTACTGGTTTAAACATGCAAATAAATGTGGACCAATTTATAAAAATATCAATTTAATATCGAATAAATATTACAATATCAAAACAATATAATATTGCACTTTTGATATAAAACAAAACTCATAAGGTCATTCTTATAATAAGCAATGAGCTGGATAATAATTTCAGTAAAACATAAAAATGTTATTATACTTATTCACCAATACAAAAGGCTTAAACCAATTAGCAGTCAACTCAAATACAGTGCATAGATGCGACTCCTCAAATATGGCCGTCGGCCCTGTTACTCAATTTACCACAGGGTCTCTGGAGACAAAATGGATGAATTGAACGACCACAAAATGGCTGTTATCAAAATCAAAATGGCTGCTATCAAAAACAAAATGGTGGCTATCAAAAACAAAATGGTGGCTATCAAAAACAAGATGGTGGCTATCAAAAGTCAAAATTGCGCAGTCCAAAATCAAAAATGCGCTATCCAAAATAAACTGGCTGATGTCAGCTATACCATTCAATATAACAAATTTAGGATGACTCAGTGGATCTGACGACTGGGCGTTGCCCCACAATCGCTATGCAATCAACTATAAATGACAGGAATTTTCCCTCTGTCTACACTTTAACCTCCGCTGGCCTGTGTTACTACACAGAGCAGGCGGGTAAAATACATATAATTTTGGAATAAAATATCTATTGAGTCGTCCTAAACTTGGCTAGGTGTGGCTTGCACATGCTGCGGCAAAGTATCAAAATATCTAGAGGAGGTAGCTTGAAAGGTCTAGTTTTTATTCAAGACTGAGTTAAACAGCCAGTTATCAATGAACATATGGTAGAACTTAGGTGAGTTGTTTCCAACTTGCAACTTTGGAAAAGCTCACCCCTTTTTAAAATATCAACCAATGAAATTCAATCAATACATCATATGTTCAGATATTCTGCGCTGTAATAAGCCGTCTAACTAACAAGAAAATCAGAACTGGGTTCAAGTATAGTCACCAAGATGGCCTCTGGGCGTGTTCCTCTTAGGCGTGGCTGTGTTCAGATGGCATGAATCCTCTATGTCCTGGTCTGCTCAGATCTCTTGATGGTCTGCTCCTCTCATTGAATGACCCCTCTCATCTTATTCCCCTCACTACCTATGGTCCTGCCCAGGAGATTAAATCTTCTAGCCTATCACTGGGCAGTGGGAGTGACCAATGGGAGCTTTCTGTGACTAATCTTTAACCCAAGTGTAATACTGGCTTTCACCCTTTGTAGGTGCTGTTGGCTAACTAATCACAGACTTACTGGGATATTTGGCAAACTAAAAACAAAAATCATGTTTTATTATAACCCAACAGTGAATAAATCAATGTTATAATTCCTCTATGGATAGCTGACCTTGCTGGAATCACTGGTTATTATTTATTATACAGTGACCTTTTCTACCATATTTAAGATAGATTGGATTTGATCCAAAAATCATTGGCATGCTTAAAACCACCATGGATCTCTCCTTTATAACATATTGTGCTTGTTAGCAGAGTTTTATACCATTAACATTATTGTTTAACATGCAACACTGGTAAACATATAGCATCTCTATATCATCCTGGATATATTCATTCAGGGAATCTTTATATTAACACGTATACATTTTCAAAAACATTTTCATATTGTTACTGGTTTGCCCAGCTATAAGAAAAATAAAGGTATTTCCTAAGCCTTGTGTTTGTGTCTGGACTTTGGAAACACAAATATTGCATAGAAGCCTTGCATGGGTTTTGGTTTCACATTCAATGTAGCCAGGTTTGAGCCATTGTATACAGATATTAGTCCATTTTTAAACACACTATTGTCACTCAGACTCCTCTTGTTTGCTATCTTGTCAAGTGTTTTGACCTAAAACAAAGAATGGTCTGATATCATTGTTCCCAGTAAGGTGAATGGGATTACCCATTGCAAATAGCACATCAGCTGACTGCCTGTTGTTCAACATCTGACCTTCCTTTAGAGACACATACAAGTCAGCCTTGCATGGCAATATTACATCGCCATATTAAAATATGCTCTGCCTTTCTCAATGATCAATGTATATATTAACCTACAATCACCATACATTAAAAAGTCTTTGTCTCCTGTACCTTAAGGGAAGGAAATTATTAGGTTTATTTGTATTCGCTCATATGCAGTTCAGTTTATCGGAAAAACGATATTCCGCCATATGGAAATCTCGACACATCCCCCTTTTCTTTTGGAATGTTCCAGGGTGTGACCATTTCAAAAGAACAACAAGGATTATTAAACGTTTTTTCGTTTGCTTCATTCCCGTGGGAACGCGTTGTGAATAAACTTTATGTTTTGTATTGGTAATCCAAGTATGAAAGGGAAAAATGGACTTTAAAACATTGTCTTCATCACATTGAAGTTCATGTTTCACGCTTCAAGAAAAATAAACTTGGCAAATGATACTCCGGATGTAAACAAACAGGTTTCCTCTTGTTGCAAAGGTAGCAAACAGCGATTGTAAAAGCGATGAACTGCTTTGGCCTTTGGTTCAAATCAAAGGATTTCCCGGATTTTGCTCCAAGAGTTGAATAACTCACTCCGGTGAGTATCGGTGTGCAACAGATATCCAACTTGCATCTCCATCAAATGGACCTCGGATACATCAGCTCGTCATTCAACGACACATCGCGGGTTTAGGCTCATCTGGACCCTCTAGGATAGGAACATCTATCTGGTCATGATGAACTCCGCTGTATCCGGTAACATCACGGATGCTGGATCTGGCACCACACTTGGCTCGGCACTCTTCCCCAAGATTAGGACTGCGTAAAGGATGGCAATCGTCAGGTGGGGCATCTTTGCGCCGGCTTGGAATCTTTGTGTCCATATGGATTCTAGTAGAGATTAACACATCATTAGGTATACCTGTCAGGAGAAAAATAATTTGTTAGGACACATTTCAAGATTGCTCAATTCTCCGTAGCTGTGAGCTAGGGTGACATATACGCAGTTGATTAATATGTACCCATTTTTCAACAAAGTCATCCCCCTTAGGGATTTTAACCTTATAAACCACAGGAGACAATTTATCGGTGATTGGATATGGACCTTTCCATGAAGGGAGGAATTTCTTTTCCTTTACCTGGTCTCTGGCAAAATTATACAGATACACCTTATCGTCAACCTGATACTCCTTTTGTGTGGTTTTGAGGTCATAGTACGTTTTCGTACTGACTGCGGCTCTTTCGATGTTTCTTTGAGCAAATGCAAAGGCATGCTGGAGGTGTTTGCGTAAGTTCTCCACGTATTGATGTGCGGTAGTTGCATTCATCAAGTTATGATCTGTGGTTTTGTAAAGCAAATGCTGGGGTAACACCATCTTTCTACCAGTGAGCATCTCAAATGGGGAAAGTTTGGTTGCTGCGCTTGGAGTAGCTCTAATAGCCATAAGAACTAGTGGCAGCTTGACATCCCAGTCTTTACCTGATTCGCTAACAAATTTTTTCAGGATATTTACAATGGATTGATTGTAACGCTCCACTCCACCACTAGAGGCTGGTCGGTAAGCTATGTGTAGCTTCCGTTTTACCCCTAGGATTTCCCACATTTTGGTCATTACTTCACTGGTGAAGTGACTTCCGCGATCGGATTCGATGCGCTGTGGAAGACCAAATCGGGAAAATATGTGGTTAATGAGCAGTGATGCGCACACACTGGAACTGCATGTTTTACTTGGTAGACATTCTACCCATTTAGTGAACAGGCATGTTACGGTTAACATATACCGGTTTCCTTTTGAGGACGTTGTTACTGGACCAATAAAATCGATCTGGATGTCTGACCATGGCATAGCTATGCCTCTTTTCATCAGCGGTGCCCTGTGAGTGGGACCTTGTGGCTGGAATTGAGGGCATACCAAGCACCCTTGACAATATGTCCTGACATCCTGTAACATGTGTGGCCAGTAAGCGTAGTCTCTTAATAACTCATACGTTATTTTCTCTCCTCGATGACCAGCTGTCGGGGCATCATGAGCATGTTGCAACATCAAACCCCGATATGCTGCGGGTACTACCCATTGCGTAATACCATTTTTCGAGGTTCGTATCAGCAATCCATCCTGTAATGAAAATTGTGACACACCTTTCATCAGAATACGTAATTCTTCGTTGTCACTGCAGTCTTCCACGGTGATGGGATAATCATGTGGACTTCCAATATGTTTATAAAACAAACCAATAACGGGATCCCCCTTTTGGCTCGCAATGAGATCCTCATTAGGAGAATCTTGACTCCACATTGCTACACTGGGTTGAGACTCCTTTTGGGCCTGCCCCCTAGTGGTGACATTTACTTCGATAGTTCCCATGAGGTCATTGATATCGAAGATTTCACCATCAATGGCTGCTTTCTTAGCGAGGGAATCTGCTAGATCGTTCCCATCTTTATCAGCGCCAGGGTGTTTCGAATGACCCCTTACCTTTTTCCAATAAATGGTAAGGTCGTGGGTATTAACCAGTTCATCAATTTTACAAAACAATTTACCATGTTTGACTGGCTTTTTGTTACTCCTTGTCATGCTAGTCCTTTTCCAACTGGGAAAATATTCCACAAAACTGTTCCGAACATACTCAGAATCTGTTATCAAAACAAATTCCTTAAGGTCATGTTCGATAGCCATTTGTATAGCTTTATACACGGCAGCGAGTTCTGCGACCTGGCTACTTTTGGGACCAATTTTGTATCCCGCAGATATCTCTGGAAATATGTTATTCCATACGATACCGATACCTGCAACCAGCATCTTTTCATCTCCTTCTGTGTGAAAAGAACAGCCGTCAACATATGCACATGGTAGTGATTTGCAGTACTCCTCTTCATAGGATTTATATGGAGATAGAGATTGCTCTTCCAGAAAATCGTTTTCTGGTGGCTCATCTTTATGTTCCACATGAGAGCAATCATGGAGTTCAGCTAATCCTTGAGCAACTGGATTTTTAGTATCCTGTTTATATTTGATTTCCAGTGGCCATCCCATTAGGGACATTGTCCATGCCGTTATCCTACTGTTTGACAGGTTACCTTCTTTTATTTGATCACTTTGTAAATATTGTAGTGATTGGTGTGCAGTTTCTACAATGATCTTTTCCCCTTGAATAAAACTTCTGAAATATTGCAAAGCCCACACAGTTGCTAATAATGCCTTCTCACAATTATTAAATTTGATTTCAACTGGTGATAGTGATTTACTGGCATAAGCAATTATTTTATTCAGTCTTTCTTGCTTTTGGAAAAGAACTGCACTTACACTCTTGTCGGTAAAACCTGTTTCAACATAGAAGGGTTTACCACCTTCTGGATAAGCAAGGCATGGGGCCTGTATGAGTTTTGTTTTAAGCTCAGATACAGCTTGTTCATGGCACTCATTCCATTCCCATTGTACTCCTTTCTTTAGCAGCTGCAATAGCGGCTTTGTAATCTCAGCATAGTTATCTATGAACTTGCGAGAATAATTCATCATCCCCAGGAATGATCTCAGTTCCTTGAGATTTGTAGGGGACCTCGTATTTTTGATTGCTTCCACTTTCCTTTTCTGTGGATTAATTCCTTCTGCAGTAATTTCATGTCCTAGGAAATTTACCTTAGATCGGCACCATTGAGCTTTCTGTAAGGAAAGTTTAACACCTGCTTCTTTTAGTTGATTTAATACATATCTCAACTCTGAAATATGTTCCTCAAAAATTGTACTTTTGATAAGGATATCATCGACATAAGTTAGGGTACCTCGTTCAGCTGCATCAGGCATTGCTTTGTGCATGAACACAGCAAATTCGTGGCCTGCGTTGATGTATCCGAAAGGCGTACGGGTCCACGCAAATTGTCTGTTACCGAATGTGAAGGCTAGTTTGTATTGATCCCTTTCATCCACTTTAATTGTCCAATATCCTTGTGCGCAGTCAAGGGCTGTGAATATTTTAGACCCTTGGATTTGCGCCAAGCATTGGTCAATGTATGGTACGGGCCAACCAGACATGTAGACACGTTTGTTTAGTTGTCTCAAGTCTGAGCATAGACGGAACTGACCATTCGGTTTGAGAACTCCGAGTACTGGATGATTGAAGGAACTGTGTACTGGGCGGATAATACCTTTCTTTTCCAGGTTCTTAACAATTTCCGATAGTGACTCGTAGGCTGCTAATGGAAGTCGATATTGTTTGATAAACACAGGGGGTGCATCTGGATCAGTCAGGATTCTCGTAACATGCAGGTCAGTTTCGCCGCAGTCATAAGAGTCCTTAGCAAACATGTCCTGGAAATCCCAGAATAGTTGCCTTAGCTGCTGTCGTTCTGATTCATTAGAACATCCATCAGCTATAGAGAGCTGTTCTTCCACCCGTTCCTGAAATTCTGGGAAAATCTCAGGTTGACCTACCTCATAAGCTTCTTCAAGCCTATTAGTTAAGTCATTTGGGGTGTAACATGCTTGATCCTTACCCTGCTGGAGTGTTTGATACTCCCTTTCATTGATCTCATGGTTAAAAATCAATGATGTTTCCTCGACATGACATGTACCTTCCTCAGGACTGAAAGGATAAACAGAGTGTATGCTGAATAATCCTTCAGGTGTTGAGAAATATTGTTGGTCCATTATTTGTTCTTCTGTCAAATATTCATCAGGTATTAATCCAATGACTTCATTTTGGAATCCAAAAGTGTAATATTCTGAGTCAATGGCTAAGCCAATCATTGTATCCTCCTGTAACGTGATACTATGAGGGCTCATGTTTTGCATGACCATGTATAATGGTTCCTGATGAATATTTATTAGGGGAATTGGTTTTACCTTCAACCCCAATTGTTGCATCCGATTGGATAAACAAATCAATGCATCTGCATTTCTCATCTTTTGCCCCTTCTTTACTTGAATGGGTAAAAGAAATGATTTGCAACCTTCAGGGACTTTTACTTTTTCAGCGACAGTGATATCCACTGCATATGGTATTCGCTGTCCCCATCTCAGGGCTTGTTCTCTATCCTGGAATTCCTCTGGGTTTCCGGATAATTTGGACCACAGAACATTATTGACCAGATCAACCTGTATGGCAAATCGGTGAATAATGTCGTTTCCTAAGTACATTTGGTACTGTGGTTCCTTTAACACACTGAAGACATGTTTTGCAGATTTGTTTCCTAGAGACACAGATAAGATGCATTTTGCAATTACATTATGACTCTGGTTATCGTTATCCAGATCGTGGATCCATTCCTGTGTAGAGATAAATTTGATTACCTGAGGGTCGGTAACCTGCTTCAGCAGTCCTAGGCTTATGTAGCTGGCCTCAGATTTGAGATCCAACTTGGCATATTTTACCCGAGCAATATCATCTACCTGCACGGGAACCAGCACAGTATCATTGATTTTCTCGATTTCAACCAATGCCTGTGTATGCTTGGTTATGCCTGCCACTTCCTGGTTTCCCCCTTTAAAGGAAATAGTTAACACATCCTCTTCAAGGACTATCTTTTCAATCTTATCCTTTCGGATATTTATGATGTGAAAAGCAGTGTTAGCATTTTCCTCGGGTTTACCGTTTTTCAGGATCGTGACTTCTGGTATCTGACTGTTCCGGAAATGGATTTCAACAGAGTTAGGCCTTTCCTCAATCATATGGCAGCTGCGTTGCAATTGTGCATTGCTGGAGCGCTCAAAATCAATTGGAGTATTGACTTGAGCCCATATTGCTTCATTTATGAAGTCAATTATGGAATTTAGTCGCTTGAGCAGATCAATTCCAATGATCAATCTATCATATGGAAGATCAACAATCAAAGTTGGATGTTTAATGACCTTTTTACCAATCTTGTATGTCAGCCAGGATGTGCCCTTTACTTGTAAACTATTACCACCAACGCTTATCAGCGCACCGTCAAAGGCTTTTAATCTTGGCTTCCTTTGTGATGAATCCAAGATCTGCTGGTAATAGTTAAAAGACAGAATAGTAACCTGGGAACCGGTATCCAGTAAACCTGGGATCGGTCCGATACGTCCATCTTGTAGATGGGTATCGATAAAATACCGGCCATCTACCTGTTCAAGATTGCAAAGAAAATTGGAATGTTTTTCCATTTGTTGCTTCAGAGAATGATCTCTCTGCAGCGTCAGGGTATTAGGAACTTGTTCCTCCTGATTCCGCCTGCAAGGCATTTGGGTTCCCATGGATTCTACCACTGGGACAATCTGAACAGAGGGTACTTCATGCTCTGGCTCAAATGACACAATATCACATATTTGTGTTGAAATATCGAGAACATTAGACTTCCCTTCCTCGACCTGGGATAGGTCGGTACATTGCAAGTCATTTTCATTAACGGTATTTAGTACTGCCATATCCGTTTCCGTATAGTGATTTGTCTCGGTTTCCTTTAATTGGCAGAGCTGGGCCCTGCCTCCCCAGCTAAAAAATCCTCATGCTGTCTTCCTGCAGATCCCTGAGCCAACTTACCCATCATGTCACTCAATTTGTTCACTTGATCAACAAGCTGATCAAACCTATTAGGTCGGCGAGGGTTCTGGTTCCTGGGATCATATCTGTTCCCTGCGGGTGATCCACTCCTAGGTGAGTTAGGTGGTGATCTACCCCTAGGTGAATTAGGTGGGTGCTGTCTCCTTTCCCACTGCTGCCTGGGTCGGTTATCCCATTGTCTATATCTTTGGGGACGTCTGTACCCCTGGGGTTCTCTATATCCCTGGTAACCTCTATACCTTTGACTACCCTGGTTTCCTTGGTAACCCTGGTATCCTTGATACCTGCGATTAAACCGAGGACGGTAGTCCTGGTTTCCAGAGCCTGAGCTCTCCCTATCTGACCCTTTAGGGTTTTGGGGCCTATTTTGATTTGGATTTTGTTGCTGTCTTTGGCCCTGCTGGATAGGTACTTTTGCGGGAGGTATTTTCTTCTGCTGGGATTCAAGGTTTAGGTCCGTCTTCACTTTGGTTTCATCTACTCTGCGTTCTGGGTACTTTTTGTTGTTTCTTACATTGGAACTCCCACCGATATTGAACAGCAGGGTTGCTGAGGTAACCATTTTCTCTAGGGGGTTTCCGAAGTCTAACTCATTGGCCATGCTTAACTTTATTTGGGTAGGCAATGCATCATAATATGCCTGTTTAAAATCAAGAGACTCCCAGTTAGGATTCCGATATGCCAAACTGTAAGAGTTTTTTAGCACAGAAAGGAATTCTCGGGGGCTCTGATCGGGTCGACAAGTAAGTCGATACACATCTCGTTTTGCTTCTGAGATAGTGCGATACGGCCCAAACTCCAGCTTCACTTCGTGTGAAACTGCTTGCCATCTAATGATACCTCGCTCCTTGAATGAGGTGAAATGGTGGCGGTATCTGTCATCAAAAACCCATGGGAGAAATCTGATTTTGTCTGCTTCAGACAGATTTAAAGAGTCCATAGTGGATTCATACAACTCCATGTGGGATGCTATTTGCGCTGAACCCTTTTTAGTGAACTTTGGCACAGCGGTGTTTAAGAATTTTATGATGCTGGCCGAGCTCTGTTTTTCTTGGGGGTATTGATTATTTCCCCTATTTGACTTCCCCCTATACGTACCTTTCCCCCTTCTTGGGATAGGGCTGGATTCTCGCTTTCTCTCATCAGCCTCCAATTCATCTGAATCAATATCAGCAAGGGAGTCGTGACCTTTATGGGAATCATCATACCTAGGGGCCCTCATTTGCATATCTCTCTCTGGAGAGGAATCCAAATGTTGATCTTTAGGGACCCTTGTACTGTCATCGATTATGGTATTCATAGTCTTACATACCGTCTCCATACGATCCAACATGCCTTGCCATTTTAGGTCATATGGAGTGAGTATTGGCGGGCAAGGGCTGGATGATCTATCGAGTCTACCTGCCTGTTGGATTTTGAAGTACTGCTGTTGTAGTTCTTCAAAATCCTGTTTAAGTCTGCGATGCGCTTCACGATTCCGTTCGGCGTCTCTTTCCAGACTTTTGATCGCTACCTCCCTGTCTGAAATATCAATCATTAATTGGTCTCTATCAGCCCTTATAATTTGAAGATCTGATTCCACATCCCGTAACTGGGAGTTCAATGATTGGACGTTTCCCTCTGTTCCTTGCAATTGGGATCTCAACTGTACAATCTCTTTTTTCCTAGATTGTGCAAGAATATCTACCTCTAATAACCCATATAACACAGAGGGTAGGGCGCCTAACAACCTCTTCTTCAGTTCGGAATCCGAGGTTATTGTGGTCATACATGAAAGATAATGATCAACCATACCTTTAGATTGAAATATACAATCAGCTTCCTGTTTTACACTTTTCCTCATTCTGCCTATCCATTCATCTACTTCCTCATTATGTTTTAGTTGTATAAATATAAATTCCACAATTTTTCGGAACGTCTGTTCCAAATGCAGTTCTGAATCACTACCTGTAGCACTCATGATTCAATAGCCAATGCAATAAAACCAGCTCAATAAAACGTTTTTACACTGTTTAAACCAGTAATGGAAAGTAAACGGATCTCGCTGGGGCCTCCAATCTTATGTCGGGCGTTTTGTCAATGTTTGTATTAATTGTTAAAAATAAATATAAAATCAAAAATGTAAATGTAATGCTCCTGGGAAAAATAGGAGGAGCTAAAATACAAACATACGCCTAACTGTGTGAGCTTGTTTTCCGAGGTTTTACAGTACTGGTTTAAACATGCAAATAAATGTGGACCAATTTATAAAAATATCAATTTAATATCGAATAAATATTACAATATCAAAACAATATAATATTGCACTTTTGATATAAAACAAAACTCATAAGGTCATTCTTATAATAAGCAATGAGCTGGATAATAATTTCAGTAAAACATAAAAATGTTATTATACTTATTCACCAATACAAAAGGCTTAAACCAATTAGCAGTCAACTCAAATACAGTGCATAGATGCGACTCCTCAAATATGGCCGTCGGCCCTGTTACTCAATTTACCACAGGGTCTCTGGAGACAAAATGGATGAATTGAACGACCACAAAATGGCTGTTATCAAAATCAAAATGGCTGCTATCAAAAACAAAATGGTGGCTATCAAAAACAAAATGGTGGCTATCAAAAACAAGATGGTGGCTATCAAAAGTCAAAATTGCGCAGTCCAAAATCAAAAATGCGCTATCCAAAATAAACTGGCTGATGTCAGCTATACCATTCAATATAACAAATTTAGGATGACTCAGTGGATCTGACGACTGGGCGTTGCCCCACAATCGCTATGCAATCAACTATAAATGACAGGAATTTTCCCTCTGTCTACACTTTAACCTCCGCTGGCCTGTGTTACTACACAGAGCAGGCGGGTAAAATACATATAATTTTGGAATAAAATATCTATTGAGTCGTCCTAAACTTGGCTAGGTGTGGCTTGCACATGCTGCGGCAAAGTATCAAAATATCTAGAGGAGGTAGCTTGAAAGGTCTAGTTTTTATTCAAGACTGAGTTAAACAGCCAGTTATCAATGAACATATGGTAGAACTTAGGTGAGTTGTTTCCAACTTGCAACTTTGGAAAAGCTCACCCCTTTTTAAAATATCAACCAATGAAATTCAATCAATACATCATATGTTCAGATATTCTGCGCTGTAATAAGCCGTCTAACTAACAAGAAAATCAGAACTGGGTTCAAGTATAGTCACCAAGATGGCCTCTGGGCGTGTTCCTCTTAGGCGTGGCTGTGTTCAGATGGCATGAATCCTCTATGTCCTGGTCTGCTCAGATCTCTTGATGGTCTGCTCCTCTCATTGAATGACCCCTCTCATCTTATTCCCCTCACTACCTATGGTCCTGCCCAGGAGATTAAATCTTCTAGCCTATCACTGGGCAGTGGGAGTGACCAATGGGAGCTTTCTGTGACTAATCTTTAACCCAAGTGTAATACTGGCTTTCACCCTTTGTAGGTGCTGTTGGCTAACTAATCACAGACTTACTGGGATATTTGGCAAACTAAAAACAAAAATCATGTTTTATTATAACCCAACAGTGAATAAATCAATGTTATAATTCCTCTATGGATAGCTGACCTTGCTGGAATCACTGGTTATTATTTATTATACAGTGACCTTTTCTACCATATTTAAGATAGATTGGATTTGATCCAAAAATCATTGGCATGCTTAAAACCACCATGGATCTCTCCTTTATAACATATTGTGCTTGTTAGCAGAGTTTTATACCATTAACATTATTGTTTAACATGCAACACTGGTAAACATATAGCATCTCTATATCATCCTGGATATATTCATTCAGGGAATCTTTATATTAACACGTATACATTTTCAAAAACATTTTCATATTGTTACTGGTTTGCCCAGCTATAAGAAAAATAAAGGTATTTCCTAAGCCTTGTGTTTGTGTCTGGACTTTGGAAACACAAATATTGCATAGAAGCCTTGCATGGGTTTTGGTTTCACATTCAATGTAGCCAGGTTTGAGCCATTGTATACAGATATTAGTCCATTTTTAAACACACTATTGTCACTCAGACTCCTCTTGTTTGCTATCTTGTCAAGTGTTTTGACCTAAAACAAAGAATGGTCTGATATCATTGTTCCCAGTAAGGTGAATGGGATTACCCATTGCAAATAGCACATCAGCTGACTGCCTGTTGTTCAACATCTGACCTTCCTTTAGAGACACATACAAGTCAGCCTTGCATGGCAATATTACATCGCCATATTAAAATATGCTCTGCCTTTCTCAATGATCAATGTATATATTAACCTACAATCACCATACATTAAAAAGTCTTTGTCTCCTGTACCTTAAGGGAAGGAAATTATTAGGTTTATTTGTATTCGCTCATATGCAGTTCAGTTTATCGGAAAAACGATATTCCGCCATATGGAAATCTCGACAATCTGAGGAAGTAAAGTCATATGGAAAAAACTGTTCTGTTGACATATAATTTGCCTGATTCTGCTACATGTTGATGTTAGAAACAAACGCACAGAGAAACACTGTGTCACTAAAGGATAAGCTGGCTTTTCCTAGAAGGTCTAGTTCGGATAATCAGTAAAGATCATGTGCAGTGGCTAGCTACTATTCTTGGCAATACTGCTGCCCTATACTATAGCTTATGTGCACTGCTCAGAAACCTACACTTGTATGTGAATGTGAAATGATAAAAACAATGATCCAGAATAAAACCTCTTCCTGAAATGGCGTTCTATCGAGTGAAAGTAATGCGCAGTACCGCGCTTCAATGATCGTCATTTCTAAGAAGTGATCTGAGACAGAGTAAAGAGTAGTCATACAGACGGGATTATCATTGTGTTCCAGGTGGTTCTTCTGCTAATTAGTTATGTTTTGTTGAACTGTGAAGAACTCAAATAGGTTAATGCAGGATTAGTGGTAATCTTGTTACATAGTTAATTCTTCCAGCTATTGATGTCTATAAAATGAGTGTGGCCTTTGATTAAAAAGAAGTTAGTTACTGGAATGACGGCGGCCTAGGTTGTTTTCTTGTATTTACAGTAGAAATATCTCAGTAGACAGAAGAACACTCATATATTAATCATCCTCATATCTATCTGTTGGAGGGAAATGTGGTTTGTTTCTGAATAGTTTTTTTTTTACATATATTTCTATTATCACATAGCAAGTTAAAGTTTGCCTGTAAGCGTGAAAGTATAAGATCTTATCATTATAACCAGTTATTAATCCCAATGGTCTAATGATTGTATCTCCAGCAGCTTAATTGCTAAAGATGACTGTAGAAAGGATTCTTTAGGCCACAACGTACCTGTGGTTGGTCTGCCATCTGGCAATAAACCCATAAATATAGCAAAAAAAAAGTGCAATACACTATCTAGCTCTGTAGGCTACAAATTGGTACCTGGCAGTTGCTCATAGCTACATAAACATGTTCCACAACAATCTACAGCTGCCACTATTTAACTGCAAACTGCTGAATAAAATAAAGCTTTGAAGCTGCATAAATGTCTACATATTGCAGAGTGACTGGATAACAGTTTATCTTGTCCACTAGGAAAACCAAAGAAGGTCACACTTCTGTTGTACAGATTGTATCAATGTTTATTTACTTTTATCAGTTTATAAACATAGTGCCAACTTCTCACGTGTCCCGTTTCCAGGCTATTTAAACAATTCACACCAGTCTGTGTTCCTGAGGTTGCATACATTTTAGTTGTGTAAATAGGACCGGGCCGGGCCGGCTCACTGGCATCTCACTTAGTCGATACTAAATGCTGTTTTGCATTTGGCATCTGTCCCAGTTGTTCCGTTTTGAGCCCCTAGGGGAATACAGAAAAGCAAATGACATAAAAAGTTACATGCAGCATCTCAGAAAATGTGATCAACCGGGGCACGCGTGCAATTGATGGTAGATGCATTACGAGAAACGCTTTCATTCATCTCAATGCGGGACGCAGTGGATCCCAGCTCTAAACTACATATACGGATGCCAGCAGCCATCTGTCTGAACCGGCCCTAATAGTGTGTGTTTAGATTATGGCAGGCAATCAGAATCATGTGCAAACTCCATTTAGTAGTGTGCTTGGTTGTACTTGCACCCAGAACACCAGCACCGGAAGGCACAGGTATTAACCACTCAACATGTCTCCTGCTCCTGTTAAAAAATATAGTACAGTTTTCTCCTGATTAAACAATGACTTTACCGGAGGCTGCTGACTCCTGGAGGACTTTACTAGACCCGTGTTAAGTGTTGATGGATCATCTTCTTGTATCACTCCCAAGGGGATGATGTCAAACAGATTACACACAGTATGATGTGGTTTATTGATTTTACTTACAAACTCACATTATATTAAGCATAATTAGTATGTATTGTTTAAGATGAGCTCAAAAAAAAAAAAAAAAAAGCTCCCTTACCTAAAAATATCATCACTTACGGTAGTTATCAGAGTGCTCAGATGTTACATGCCTGTGTGAAGTCAGGTCTCTGCAACTAAAAAAACAGTGTAGAAATGTTGATCATGTGACTAGAAACGCCTTAGTAAGAAAGTTATTTTCAGGCTCTGTGGGTGAGATGCTTCTGCACCTTACATAGTTATCTAGGTTGAAAACAGGCACGTATCCACGTTCAACCTCTGGAACATTCCTGTACCTAATTCTAGAGCCTAGGTTCTCAACAAGTGGTGCACAAACCCCTGGGGTACTTACATGTTTAGGGGTTCTAGAAATTGTCATAGTCAATCCACTACAGTGACATTTAAGATTTTAAAAAATAACACGTATATTTAAACCAAAATAAATATTTTAATTAAAGCATAAAGAAATGTTTGAAAAGCCTGTATACACACACAAATAGTGATTGTGCGTGTGCGTGTGCGTGTGCGTGTGTGTGTGTGTGTGTGTGTGTCAAGGGGTACTTGAGATTATGTACGGGGTAATTGGCAAACAACATATTTTATAAAGCCACAATGGCAGAAACTATATCCCTGACCTGATCATGGTATCATCTTCCCTTCACTATCGATATGGACCATCCTTTGTTCTGAGCATATTTATGTAGTAATTTCTGATTGGTCTGCTGAATAATTTGCTTCCAATCATTTTGATTAGGTTGTTCATGAACTGGTAGAGAATATTGGCTTGTGTGTAGTAGGGCGAAGTGATTATCACTCTTGCCCTGTTGTGCTAGAGTCCCAGGTGCGAATCTCAGAACTATATAGAACTATAACTATATATGAGTGTTTTACATTCACTTCATGTTTGTAAGACTTTCCTCTAGGCCAGGGGTGATAAACCCAAACACAAAGTGGGCCAAAATTAAATACTGGGACCAGGTTGTGGGCTAACCTCAATGTCTAGTGGCCAACACCCTCCCTTATAACGTTCCCTGGTGTCTAGTGCCCCCCCTCCCTCCCCTATACACTTTCCAGGTGTCTAGTGGCCCACCTCCCTCTGCTATACAGTTCCCTAGTGTCTAGTGGCCTCCTCCCCTATACAAGTTATCTGGTGTCTAGTGGCCCCTCACCCTATACAGTTCCATGATGTATAGTGGCCCCTTCCAACCGCTATATAGTTCCCTGGTGTCAAATGCCTCCGTCCTGCCCTGTACAGTTCCCTGGTGTCTAGTGGTCCTCCCTCCCCTATACAGTTGCCTGATGTATAGTGCTTTTTCCTCCCTCCCCCATATTGCTTCCTTGGTGATCTAAGGCTTCACCTCCAATATACAGTAGCTTCCCTGGGAGTCTAGAGTGGGCCAACCATAATTCACAGTGGGGAAACAACTTGCAGGCCAAATTTCATGACTCTCGGAGCCAGTGTTGGCCAGCTGGACAGAGTTTGACTTGTATGCTCTAGGCACACTGGAATCCAACCATATCCCGAAGATATATTGGTAGCCCCCAACTGGCTTCCCTGAGTACACTGTAGGATTATGGTAGGAACTAGGAACTCTAGATTTTAAGCCTTTTGATTTTAGTGAACTCTGTAAAATGCTGTGGAAATTGTTGGTAATATAGCAATGCATAATAAGATCAAATGTTTTTTGTTTAAATGTTAGCGCAACCTGAAACAGCTCAGCTGAAGGAGTTAGTAATGTTAAACATAGGGCTATTCAGACTGCAGGGAGGAGGGGAGCTCCCTGAAAAGGCTGCATCTGCACGAAATGACTGGCTATGAGGTTCCTGACCAGACACCTTGAAAGCTATTTGACATCAGTCAATATATTTATACACATTAAAACAAGCACCACTACTGAGTGGCTACACAGGAGCAGGAATACAGTTACGCCTTGAAGGGTTGTTTAAAAGCTAATCAGCTAAGAAGAATCGTGTTTGTGCTGGGAGACAGGAATAGAGAGAAACAAAACCAGCCAGTGAATAATTGTTATAATACCAAGCTATCTAGGCTGTTATTCTTCCAACCTGGCACTTTAAACAGAGAAGATGATTTTACGGGCACAATGAATGGAATGAAGGTATATTGTCTGAGGAGAGAAAGAATAAGCTGCTGCTGCTATTGCTTTACTGTGCTTTTTCAGTCACAGGCATGCTGAATATGTTACCATGAAAAACGTTGTTTTTATTATGGTAATATACATTAGACACTTGTTGCAGTGCTCAGTGTGGCCTCTTTCCTTACAAGAGTGCCGATAAGAATATATATTATGAAGTTTTGCATAGACATCTGATGACAGCTGGTAAGCCTAAACTTTTATGTGCGTACACACATATAATTTTTAATTTTTATTGATCAATGATTGCCCAATTTTACCATTTCCATATAGTATGAGAGCTCAAGCTTTCAAGGCAGCCAATAGCGGCATCGTCTGTCAGTAATTTGGCATCTGTAAAGCAGCGCCCAATGCCCCTCCACAATGCCTTGGGCAGCGATCACCCGGGTGAATTGATTTTAAAGAGTAACAGCCAAGAGCAGTGTTCTTTCCACTCACCCCGCTCACCTTGTGATGTCGCCCATACACTGCTCCATCAGCCCTCCTCCATCTCAGCAACAGAATGTCTGTATAGTGTCCCTATCTCTGCTGGTTGACATGCCTCGTACGTGTGTACAAGGCTTAACCTATACAATCTGTTCAAAATCTGTTGGCCCTCATACTATGTTAAAGTGGTAAAACTAGCCAATCAATATTCGTTGTGTGTACATATCCTATGGTTGCATTAGACAATTGACCAGGTTGGATTCTTAGTAGGACTGTGCTGGCACCACCAAGTATCTCTTCCTCACTCCCCATCCATAACAATAAATATGTCTGCTTAGCCAAGCAAAGCATAACTATTCATAGCTGAATTTCTGGCACTCACTAGTTGCAGTGCCCCCGAGGCTAATAAGATCAAGCTTGTGAAGTTGAAAGTTTGTAGTATTCTTTACTTTTAAACTAGTATCACCTCACCTGGCCTTTTTGGGCAGATTGTGTAGCCATGACATGCCCAGGTAATGGTGAGGACCCCCACCCCCTATGTTCCTCAACAGGCCAAGGAAGGTACTGCTAGAGGTGTCTTCTCTGCCCTTGAATGAATAGTCAGCACTTGGGAAATGTAACCACCCATAGAGGTCTCTTCTAGTTATCAGATGATTTTGTCTGTGTGTGCCAGTGTCATCTGAGGGTTACAGCCACCTTAGCAAAACCTCATATCACTGCAAAAACTATTCCACCCCTTACATTACGGTGGAGTTGTTTGGACTGAGTGTCCATTAATACAATGATAATGCTATGAATTGCTCTTTTGTTTCATGCAGACATTATGTGATAGCCTTAAAATCTTTTATAAGGACATAAAGTTCCTGCAGTGAGTTACTGTACTGACCGCATTTACAGCATTTACCTCATCACTTCAGTGGGGCAGTCTACATTTCCTTATGTTGTTTCAGTGTAAATAGCGTCTGAGAGCCTTGAAAGCAATGACGAGCTGCACATCTGTAACTGCTTAAGGGAGTGTTCCTGCGTCCTCCAAATGATATTTCGCAACTCATCAAGGCTATAAAAAGTTCTTGTTCATGCAAAACTCGTATCAGTTGTCAGCAAACCTGGAGCATTGCGGCAATAACGTGTCTCCTGCTGCTATGAATGCTCAAAAGTAAAAGACGATTCTACATGCCAAAGAGGCTCACATGTGTGTTAATGATAAAACAACCCACACACTGCTAGACTAGGTCCAGCATTAGACAAGGCCAGACTTACACGTAAACTAGCTATTTGATAGTACTTTTCAGAAATAACAAATGGCTCTGTAGAAGTCTTGTCTAATGACGGTAGAGCATCCATCTACAGTACAATATGTAATAGCAGACCTCATGTAGAATTTGTCCCCTGAGGCTGCTGAATTGGTCATCTTCAGAAAACTTCTCAGCACTTTGCTTACCTGCTTGAAGATTTAGTGCACCCTGGCTTAAGTGATATGAAACTCAAAATGCAATCTCTGCTCTCAAACATTAAACACAACAAGCTACGCAATCTGATCATTTTGGGCACTCATCAATTTGCTTCCGAGTGAAGTGGAAGTTAGAGTTATTAAGCCTTCCAGGAGATTTATATAAGCAATTGTATTTTGCTGTAGGTTATTATGCGGTGTTTAATCTTTTAGAGCAGAGATAGTAGTAAAAATGTTTCTGTACTGTGTTAGCCAAACAAATTATGTAGGTAGAAAAAAACAGTCTTGTAAAAGTAATACCTTTTAATGACTAACTGATAAAGTTAAATTATGCAAGCTTTCTGGGATCTAGTCCCCTTCTTCAGGCATATTTCCAGATGTTAGCTGAAGTGACACTGATGCAGGTAAATAGTAAACACGTATATGGCAGTTGTGCTGGTTACTGTTTATAAGTTAGATGTCAGGTGACCAGCAAGCTGGAGCCAGTGAGCTCATGCAAGCACACATAAAATCCAGCAGGTTTCTGAAGAGCATGAAGCCAAGTCAATCATGTTATATAAGGAGTCATGAATCCCATTCCACAATTCCACAAGAGCAGAGATGAAATTTTGAGTTTTATAATAATCAGATGTTTTGCGCAGCCATTGGTTGAGACTCCCGTGAGCTGCAAATTCTAAGTGCTACTAAAAAGAAATACATTGTATTGTTTAACTACATTTTCACTTGTGAAGCCTCTGAGGAAGCAGCAGAAATGTACGTCGCGCAATAGTTGCAGAACAATGTACACTGGTTAGAATGCCTGTTGATGATACATAGTCCTATGCTTTACTTTTATTTCATAATTGATTAATATATCTATGTAACAGATGATGTAAGAGACCACTGTCAGTGCAACCCAGTGACACAGAACATAGGCTTTCTGGTGGGTCCTGTGGGTACTCTCAACTAGAGTAGCCAATTCTGACCATACAGGTATTGTGCCTGGCAGGGTCTGGTGTCACATTTATATTAGTACATCTTTCCAATTTAACTTTTCATTGGTACTTGTTGTTTGTAGTTTTGTATTGTAAGTGCTGTTTTGGATTTGATCATCAACTCTAATTTGGATCCCATTCAAGTGAAACACCCACAATAACAAAATACCATCATTTAGTGGTTAGAGATTGCCTCACCCTTTTAATATTCTGGGTTTTTGTGGGAAGCAAAGGTGCGTCTATTGATTTGATATGTGACTATCTATCTGGTCTATATTCTCGTTAGTGCTTCTAAAGTAAAGATATACTGTAATAGTTAGAATGCTGTTAGTATTCTCACGCATTGCAATAAAGATATAATAGACTTTTTATTTTAAACAATTAAAACAAAGCAGTGTAATTTTCATCCAAGTTTGAAAGCTGGACCATGAATGATGCATTGCCTATGAAAAAACAGCTATGTTATAACAGTGCACACGTGACACCCTAATACTGTCATTCTCATTATCACTCTGCCAAGGTAAGACAGCTGGTTCATCCTAAGGGTAACAAAAAGTATAAATATCAGCTCTATTAACATTTTTCGTTCCCCTGAGGATAAACCAGTTGTCCTCCTCCCCCCTTTTCATGTGCAGCCCCCTCTTTCATGAAGCGGTCCCCATGCATAATGGACTGCTCTTCCATATGCAGCATTCTACACAATAACACAAATATGAGTACTGGTGCAATGGGAACTTGATGCTTTCGGTGACCGTTCAGGGCAGAGTGCTGTACAGATGCATTGCAGGCCTAGTGGCTAGCAATGCTGTTGCTAATGAGGCGGGAGAAGGGATTCTGCAGTGGCTTCTGGTGGGTGCAATGAGGAGATCAATGCATTTCATTGTCAGTCAGGCAGCGTTAAAGATTTGGCATCTCTAGGTAATGTCATGGCCTCCTGTACAGGTGATAGATTCTCAGCTGAGATGGTCCTTAACTATTTGACATTCCTGGACGTGAAACTCACGTCCAGGAAGCCATGTGCGCTCCTGCGCGTCCACGCGGCCGATCGCGCGCGTGCACGCGCGCTCCCGGCCGGCGGTTTGTTAGCCAGTGAATCAGTGAATCGGGCAACGGTGCCCGATCACTGATTCCTCTCCCCCGCAGAAAAAGCGACAGCTTCTCTCGGAAGCTACGCTTTTTCTGCTTCCTATGTCGCTCTAAGCGTACGTGGTACGCTTAGAGTGACGTCACTGTAAACAACTCATGGCTGCCATCTTGTGGCCAAAAAGTAAACTACATCTAAATGTTAAATAAAAATAAAAATACACATATATTTACAAAAAAAATACAATTTCAATCCCACCCTCCCAAAAATACCCACATAAAATGTTTAATTAAAAAAAAAAAAAAACATTACAATTAAAAAAAAAAAAAAAAACACAAATATTTACCTAAGGGTCTAAACTTTTTAAATATCTATGTAAAGATGAAATATTTCTCTTTTTTTTTATTATAAGCTTGTAAATAGTGATGAATGCAAAACGGAAAAAATGCACTTTTATTTCCAAATAAAATATTGTCGCCATACATTGTGATAGGGACATAATTTAAATGGTGTAATAAACGGGACAAATGGGCATATACAATATGTGGGTTTTAATTATGGAGGCATGTATTATTTTAAAACTATAATTGCCGAAAAGTGAGAAATAATGATTTGTTTCCGTTTTCTTCTTATTCTTCCTTTTAAAATGCATTTACAGTAAAGTGGCTCTTAGTAAAATGTACCCCCCAAAGAAAGCCTAATTGGTGGCGGAAAAAACAAGATATAGATCAGTTCATTGTGATAAGTAGTAATAAAGTTATAGGCTAATGAATGGGAGGTGAACATTGCTCGGATGCATGAAGCGAAAAACGACTGAATGCGAACTGGTTAATAGCGGATGAGTTTAATCCAACATGTGTACATAGCCTCCCCTATTTCATGTTGTCTGACTCAGATGTGTATCTGCAGGAGACTGTCCTGCTCACAGTTTTTTGGTAGATCAATACTGCCACCAACCCTTAAGCTTTCTGATTTCTGGCCAAAATCAATTGAAAAATGTATCCAGCATGCTGGAAAGATATCCGGGGTTTGCAGCGGCAGCTGCATTCAGACTCCCGATGATCGACATACCTGACAGAACTATGGCTGGTCTCCCCCTAAGTGTAATGTGTATCCCTTGGGCCATGGCAAGTTTGAAAGCAGTGAGTAGCTCAACTGTCCACTGGTGTGGCTCTTTCAGTGTCCTGTGCCAACTCTACATCATTGCTGAGCGCCTGTATCACATGATCTGATGGCATGTTGTACAGGCTCCCACACTCACCACGTACACGTATATGTAGGGTACACAATAAGGGAGGCCTGGGGTGCCTGGTAGGCATGGGAGGCTGCTTAGATTTATAATAGATGTCATTATGAAATCTGTTGGCATCTATGTGCAGTACACTAGCAGCAATAGAACTCTGTCTGATCAGATTCAATCAGAGAGGGATCTAGCTGATGGTCGAATCTGCTGGCCATCTGCCTGTGTATGCGCACCTTTATTCTTTCTAATAGAAGCAACACATGGCATTTGCTAGGAGATTTGCTGAAGATCACAGCTCTATATCCACAAACCACATACAGGCACATCTCTCACAATCCTTTGTTTCCAGTGTAGATAACCTATACTGTAGTCAGCTGCAAGTCATTTCGATGTCTTGATAAATGCATTCAACACACCGAAAATATTTTAGAGCTGCTTACATTGAAAGTAATTGTAGTTTTAATACTGATAATTAAACAAATAATGTAACGTGTTCCACGCAGTGGTCTTTCTACAAGATTATGTTGACATTTACTATTGAACGGTAAAATAAAGGCGGCGTGCTGGAATAAAGTATTACACAGGACCAGGCTCAGTCCTAATCAATTTTACATTAAATTCTTCAGTTTGATTGAGTGTAAATAAGTGACTCTGTGGATTTGCCATACAGCCGTGCAATTATGTCGACATTTTAACAGCCATAGTGAAACCTGCCATGGAAACCATTGGATTGCCCAGGTCATTAACTGTATAAATGTGTCGGCTACAAACTGCTACTTGAAATTCAGACACTTGCCTGTGAGATGCTTGCTTCTCATCCTGGAGAACATATTAGCACATCACCAAGCATAGAGCTCCGTACATTGATATTTGTAGAGACTTCTGATACAACATCTGAAGCAGACTTTAAATAACACTGTGGCTCAATGAATATTGAATTATTCAAGACTTTCACTGTAATAAGTTCCCAGTAAATCGGAAGTGGTGCCCAGAGTTTCATTCAGGAGGTGCATATTAAATATGTTCTATAGAGAAGGCTGCTTTGTGTACATGTAACCCGTACAGTTCAGCAGTAAATATAGGCAGGTGAGTATGACAAGCTGCTGTTGACCTAAATTAGGGATCAAGCAAATGCTGGGGAGCCCCAATATACCTTACATCTTTAAAAGAAAAAATGCTTATCAAATAATGTTGAAAGCAGTGCCAGAGATCCATCTTCATAGTGCTCAGTATGTTTTATTAAACAGCTCACAAAAGCAGTCTTCAAGCACAATAACCAATGTAAGTGCCTTGGATGCAGATCAAGAGAGTGTGTATAAGAATGCCCCTTTGATGGCGATGCTATTTTTTGGAACACTCAGATAAAAGAGAAGTTTCACATTAATAGATAAGCAAACTTATGCAAATTCAACCCAAACTGTCCCTTGATCAATTATGTCATTGCATTATTTATTTTGAAAAGCTATGAGAAGTCCCTATCTAGCTATGGCTTACAAGCACATGCCCGTAAAAGCTGTGCACACACATGTATTTGCAGTGCTGCTGAGTTTGTGCTCTTCTGCTCTGTTGTCTTCTTAAATGATCATCCTTGCACCTTATCTCCAAGACCTATTGCTTGCTCTGCCCACCCACTAGCATTACATGGTAGGATCTCTTTATTATTATTATTTGTATTATTCATTTGTTATTTATTTATCTTGCTTTTTTCCTGTTGCACAGATTCAGGATGGCACTGCTCAGGCCCCTTAAAGTGACTCTGTAACAAAAATTACAACGTTTTTTCTACCATCCTACAAGTTCCTAAACCTATTCTAATGTGATCTGGCTTACTGCAGCTCTTTCTACTATAACCATATCTGTAATAAATCAATGTATCTTTCCCCTGTCAGACTTGTCGGCCTGTGTCTGGAAGGCTGCCAAGTTCTTCAGTGTTGAACTGTTCCTCTATGCACACTCCAGTGTGTGTTTTATTTACATAAGCCAGCAGCTTCTCTGCTATCTTATCAGTGATAGAAGAGAGCTGGATAAAAATCCTCCTCTGGAGGCTGTGAAAGGAGCTGGTCTGTCACATACTGAGGAATTAACGACATAGGCAGAGCTGTCTGCAGGAAGCCTGTAATGTTCAGTGCATGAGAGAAGCTGGGGAGAGAAGGTAAACACACACAAGTGATCTCTTGAGATTCAGAAGTAAGGCTGTATACAGCCTGCTTGTGTATGGATGTATTTTCTATGTGTGGACATGCTGTACATCAACCTACTTCCTGTTTTGGTGGCCATTTTGTTTGTTTATAAACAAACTTTTAAAAACAGTTTTTGACTACTTTTAATGCGGCGGGGAGCGGTGAAATTGTGACAGAGGGTAATAGGAGATGTCCCCTAATGCACTGGCATGTTTACTTTTGTGCGATTTTAACAATACAGATTCTCTTTAAAGAGGAACTGTAGTAAAAATAACATAATGAATAAAATTGATTTTTTTTTTACAATATTCAGTTATAAATTATTTAGTCAGTGTCTTCCAATTTTAAAATCATTCCTCTCCCTGATTTACATTCTGACATTTATCACTGGTGGTGGCAGCTTTAGTTCTGCTGGGTGATTTGTACAGAATGTTCATTACTGCGAGTTCTATGCATAGAGGGAGATGTTGCTTGCTTGGCAGTTGGAAAAAGCTTATCTCCCACAATGCAATGAGCTTCACAAACAGCAATCTGTCGGGACCATGGTCATGATATCACACTGTGGAAGGAGTTTCACCACAATATCAGCCATACTGACTCTCCTTGATGATCTATTTAAGAAAAGGTAAATATTTCTTATGGGAAAGGAGTGCTACTGAATGGAATGAAGTTCAATCCTTGGTTGAAGTTTTTCTTAAAGGACCAGAGCCTATTTTTCTATTCTTACAAAGTGATCCCTGTGAGTAGTTCATAGGGATCACAGTGTCAGGAGCCAGGTACATTGGCTCTTGACCTGCACACAGAGCTCAGCTGCCATTAAACAGCTGAGTGTAGCAGAGGCAGCACGATCACAGTGGTAGTACACAGAGCCAGAACATTGAAATCAACACCTTGGCAAAGATAAGAGTCTCCAAATAAGGTATAGATTTCAATAGAACTTCTCCGGGTCCAGTTAAGTTGCTTATTTAACAACACTAAAAATGTAGGAAGAGTGAAAGACAGTCAGACCTCTGGAAGTGGACAGAGCCAGGGAATCTTTTGACATTGCTGGAGGCATTGCCTGGATAAGGTGCTGCCGGTGGCAACATACAGCATACCTTCATCTTAGGATGGCACGCATGCAAAGGACATTGAGTTTATGTTGCACCATTACAGTACTCCAGGGGTTAAGTGGTAATACCCTCCACCCCCCCACCCAAGGCTGAACCAGCACATTCGTAAAAAATCCTTCTTGGTATTTGTTGTCGAATTGAATCAGCTCAAAGCAGCTTATGTAAAGCAAAGCAGCATTTGTGAAGCAATGCAATGAGTACAAGGTGTCCAGTGTTGGTAAACCCTTACTGACAATGCAGTAATTATAAATTATATTGGGTGGCGTCAAGAAGAACACTCTTCCAAAGTGGCGGGGTGTTGCCACATTGCCAGCTGATTCACTGCCTTGCTATGCATTAAGCCTGTAATTACAGTATTGCCAGTAAGGATTTACCAGCTCTGGACACTTTGTACTTGCTGCATTGGTTTACAAATGCTACTTTTCTCTTCATAAGCTGCTTTAAGCTGATTTTATTTGGTATTTCATAAAAAGAAGAATTTGTAATGGATAGTTCTGGTCTTGGAGAGGTCAAGCTGAACTCTCATATAAATTCTTGCTGACAAAATCTCTATACCATTTGAAAGTGCCCAAGATAGATATTGGGGTGAGAGATTAACCACAACATCTAGATACTGATCACCTCGTCTGACTTCTTCCAGACCGACCCTTTCTATCTAATAGAACTTCAACCTCTGCTCTGCCCTAAAACATGTGTAAACACTGTCCTTTACCAACAGTCCTAACCTTTTACCTTTCTCAAATCTTAACCCTTTGTCTGTGCAATGCTTAACAATGTCCCAGTCTTACCCAGGCCCAATCCTAATCTTTACCTTTGATACAATGCCTGACACTAACCTATCTCCTGATTTATTGTTAACCCTAACCTAACACAACACAACTGCAAAAGGGTTGTAGAGGTGGCACACCTTACCCAAGGAATGGGTGCTTAACCTGTGGTGCCAAGCCAAAGCACCCAGCAAACAAGTAGACAATTAGACAAATGTAGGTTCAGGTTAGCACACCAGCTTCAAGGTGCAAATGTTTCTGTTTATTTCTTCAACAGCACATGCAAATAGCAATTGTTTTGGGGCCACGGAGGGTCCCCTTCTTCAGATAGTGCAGACAAACCTGATGAACCTACATTTAACCTAACACAACAGTTCCACTTAAACCTTATTAATAACCCTAACCTAATTTTAATTGGCCTTAATACCAACCTTAATCCTAACACTAACGTTTCACTTAAACCTTATTAATAACCCTAACCTAATTTTAACTTGACCTTAACACCAACTTTAATTTCAACAAGAACCAAATTTGATGCTATAGATGCTTATCCATAAAGATGGCAAGTCCTTAAACCTCTCTCAAGTGCACCTCTGCACACAGATAAACAGGGTCAGACATAGTACTAGGCTCCCTGGGCACATACCTAGAGGTGCCTGAGTGCTGAAAAGTTGTCATGGGTTCACGAATTTACATTTACCATCTGGGAGCCAAGCTGACATCATTTCCCCCGGAGCATATATCTGCTCCTCCAGCCCATCCATGCAGCTCTTTATGCTCCCTCGGGCCAAAGCAAATGGGCCATCCAGCATATTCGAGGTGTGTATCAGTGGGCAAGCCCTTGTGCGCATAATTTTGCATAATTGTAGATTTGCAACTGCGGTGTTCAGATGCAACTCTGTGGGGGTGCCACCTGTCCACCGCCTAGTAGGCACCCAGCTGGTGAACAGGAGCAGCTGACAGGCGGTACATTCACTATCTTCAGCTGCTCGTAGAAAAGTGACTGTATTTCTGGCCTAAAAGCAGTAGTTCTCAGCAAGAGCTGTTTCTGTCTTGGGTACTGTCTGAGGAATAAAGCATTCCCTATTTTACAAGAGAGTCACTCTATCCCTTTTTATTATTATTATTATTATTTATTGTATTTATAAAGCGCCAACATATTACGCAGCCTTATCTTTTCTGTTTATTTTAAGAACCACATAATGATTTGATCAAATCCAGAGGCATTTCAGTATGTTAACATAACTGCTCCTGCTGTCTCCTGGAAGAATGCACATTCTTCAGGAATTCTTTCAGAGATTATTATTATTATTTTTTTTTTGGGGGGGGAGGGGGGTTGCACTTAGGACAACGATCCAGGAACTGAAGATGACTACAAAATTGTATTGTGAGAATGCAGTCAGGTGAACATGTAAACTCAACTATCGATACAAAATTATGACCATTATTATAAACTTAAATAGTACAACCACCTCTAGCAGTTTACTGCTAAATAGTTTCTAATACAAAAATAACATGGGCAATCAGCAACAATAGTACAGGTACTTATAGACCTGAGATACCGTTTATCCATACATTTTGATTCTTCTAGCAATCAGCAACAAGGCTGATAAGGAAAAACTGTTGGAAGGATTTTTTAGTAAAATGTACATATACGTGAGGCAGTAAAGCAGATGGAGAATAATACAATGCAATGGGATCTAGGTCCTCAACACATGGTACACAACGTTTAGGGGTACTTTAGTTGAGCTTAGGGGGACTGTACCAGTAATGTCTTTAACAGGAAGTTGAGTTTTCAAGAGTGCTCTTTCATTTACTGCTGTGTTCTCCCCAGAAAGTGTTTTCAGCCGGGTGGCATGAAAAAGTAGTGGGGCAAGATGAGAGAATGCAGGACCAGTGCTTCTGTGCGCAACTCTGCTTACAAAATAGGAGGAGGTGAGCCGCTGAGAGCCGGGTGCTCACCAAAACTAGCCGGGTGAAGCACCCGGGTAAGAGAGCCTGGGGAGAAAACTGTACTGTAACAGATTTAAGCCAGGGCAGGGGTCCTGAATCTGTTTGGATAGGTGTACATTTGAAAAGGGCACAGGTGCAGGCAGTCACAGCTGTAAAACTAGATTTTTTAATGTGTAAATGTGCCAAAAGCAAACCTTGTCATTTGCACTATATTACATGTGTGCTTTCAAAATTTCAACATCTGGCTGATAACTAAAGTCATTTTTGAATTTTGCACATGTAGAAACTTTCAGAGACAGGATATACAATTCCTTACATTTTTTCCCTACAACTTCTTATCAGCAATGTATTGAGGGTTGTACCTTTTGGGTTGTATATGTGTACTGCATAAAGAGATTTAAATGACTGAAGTTGGCTTTGGATTTGTTCACAGCAGATTTAAAGGACCACTGTAGTAAGAGTGAAATATTTATTTCCTTTTAAACAATATCAGTTGCCTGGCAGCCCTGCTGATCTATTAGGCTGCAGTAGTGCCTGAATAACACCAGAAACACGCATGCAGCTAATCTTGTCAGATCTGACAATAATGTCAGAAACACCTCATCTGCATATGCTTGTCCAGGGTCTATGGCTAAAAGTATTAAGAGGCAAAGGATCAGTAAGGCTGCCAGGCAGTTACTATTGCCCAAAAGGAAATATATATGGCAGCCTCCATATCCCTCTCGCTTCAGTTGTCCTTTAATTTCACAATTTTTAGAGACAATCCAACCATTTATTCCTATTTTTTGGAACCTTCTTGTTCTTTATCTCCATAGAACAGAACTGTTCCCAGTAACAATAACCAGTAACCATTCCATGTGACAGTAACTGAGCATCTGTACTGGCCTGAAAGTGAATCTGAAAGTGATAATAATAATAATTCCAACAACAATAAACTTCTGAGCAGGGCTGGCCTTAGGCTTCATAATGCCCTAAGCGAAATTTGACTTTGGTGCCCCCTCCCCCAGATTTTTGGCCCCTACACTAGGGTCATTAAACAACACAGACGAAATGAGCAACAAATGCGGACATTGATGCAAAATCACTAAGTAAAGGCAAAATAACCTTCCATATGAAGTGCACAGTAATTTTACTATCACTTGGGCCAGCTGCATAGCGCATGCACATGTTACACTAGTAACATTCACATTACATTAAAGACACAGACTGCACTAAATATGGCATAGGTAATGCTGCAATATTACCACTATTCAGTGAATATGGGAGGCTGCTACTGAGGATGCTGGGGTGGGGTGTAAGGAGGGAGAGGGCTTATTGAGGGTCTGGAGAAAGAGTGAGACTACTGAGAATGCAAAATATGTGCTTTTTGGGGGTCTGAGGGGAGTAAGTAATGGTGTGTACACACTTGAAAGATTAAGGAAAGATCTCTCAATTTTACCACCTTCCATGTAGTATGAGTGCCATACTCTATTCTATTGAGATAAACTCCCCATCACATAAAAATCTTTGCAAGATGCTGCACACAAAGATGCTGTACACATTCAAAAATCAGTATCTGCAAAACAGGGCTGTGGAGTCGGAGTCGTGGAGTCAGGGCAATTTTGGGTGCCTGGAGTCGGGAAAAAATGTACCGACTCCGACTCCTAATGAATTTAAACTGTAGTTAAAATAGAAAATATGATAAAATGTTCTATTTCTCAGATAAGGGTCATCATAAATAATTTATATATACAGTAATAGCTGTGCTTAGTCCACAAAAATGAAATAAACCAATCAAAATAAGTTACTTGTGCTGCTTCAATAAAGCAGTCCCCGTATTTTTAAAGTCAGATATACATATCTGATTGTGACTGTATATATGGGCCTCAATTCACTAAGCTTAACTCCTGTCTTTAATAACTCTTCTGAGCTGTTTTACAGTTATCACAATTATATCACCATGGTGATAACTGTAAAACAGCTCAGAAGAGTTATTAAAGACAGGAGTTAAGGTTAGTGAATTGAGGCCATGATGTGTACACAGGAATCTCTTATATATACTAAATAACATCTATGCTGTAAGTATAAAGCCTGATGTGTAGCCATGTCACTAATAGAGATGGTCAATGAGATGGAAATAATTCTGCATTGATGCTGATTTATGCAACTGTATGCACTCTTTGCTCATGAAATCAAATAATTTGATATGTTGTTAAAATTTGGTTTGGTGACTACGAATTAAATGGTACCTGAGAAGGATAAAAAAAAAAGTTTTGACATACTAGCGGCTTCTTCCAGCCCCCTTCATGCCAATCGGTCCCTCGCTGTCCACCTCCACCACCTTAATCTTCTGCTATGAGTCCCTGTAATTCTTCCAGTCGGCGCAGTCTGGCCACGTGCCGCTCCTACAGCCAGGAGCATTCTGCACCTGCGCAATAGTGCTACGCAAGTGTAGTAGGCTCCTAGCGGTGGAGTGTGTGCATGCGCACTACGCCAGACTGGCTCAAGTACCTGGACTCATAGCAGAAGATCCAGGTGGTGGAGGAGGACAGCGAGGGACTCGTTAGCCTGAAGGGGGCTGGAGGAAGTCCCAGGTATGTATAAAACTTTAGTTTCATCTGTCTCAGGTTTACTTTGTTACACAGTAGTACTACACTCTACATATGCACTCTCCACAGAGCTGCAGGGAATCCACTGAGAATGTTGTGCACATTGAACACAGAGGTGTTGTCTATCACCCATAAACCTTTTACAAGTACTCTTACCAAGGACTAGTTTTAGTCTATGACTAAAGGGAATAAGTATGGCAGTCTCCATATCCTTCTCACTTCACTTGTCTTTTAAAATTCCTAAGCGTTGGCAGTTAAGAGACCAATTTCATGTTACATACTTTCAATCAACAAGATTGTAATATGCAAATTAGAGGAGACAGATTAGAGTAGTCGGAGTCGGTGGATTTTTGTACGACTCCACAGATTGTGCATGAAGAATGTGTAATAGAGGAAGAATCTCCTCATTCCCCTACAGAGTACCTGCACATCACTCTTACATGTACCCACAGTTACATTGCCTATGGCCTGATCCATGTTCAGATTGCGCATGAAGAATGTGTAATAGAGGAAGAATCTCCTCATTCCCCATCAGAGTACCTGCACATCACTCTTACATGTACCCACAGTTACATTGCCTAGGGCCTGATCCATGTTCAGATTGCGCATGAAAAATGTGTAATGGGGGGGGCGTGGTTTAACGCCGGAGCAAGATGGCCGCTTAAGAGACGAGCTCCCTCACCAGTTCCCCGCAATCGGCCCTAAACTCACACCTAGCGCAGAACCCAGGAACCACGCGACCATATGTCTCATCCTAAACCCCCCAGCGATCAAGGGACACAGCCAAATCTCCAAATCCCGGAGATATTTCGTCCACGGAAGATTGGGCCTACCACGCACACCGCATCCAACATGGCGCCCGCTCCGTCCTCAGACAAAGATGCAACAGAAACTCACCACTTGGAAGAATTACCCGAAGGCGGAATAGTAGTAGACATGCTCCGCGATATGCCCACCACAACCATCATGCAAGCTATCGCGGCAGACATCAAACGTACTTTTTCAGCCGCTATCTCCGACCTGAAAGAAGAGGTTACCAGTCTAGCCACAAGAGTGACTTCCTGTCACGGTCACTTACCTGTCTGGACGAGGCGGCTGGCACTTACGGATGCTGCAGGTGTTCTGGTGTATGCTGGTGGGTCCCTTACGGGTCCTGGCAGGGTGCACACTGGGCTCCGTGTGTGGCAGTGGAGACATCGGCGCTCGGCGACGCTGGTGTAATACTGTGCGCATGCGCGCCCGAAGGGCCGCCTGTTCATGCATCTTTTATGGGTTTGTGCGTGCGTTTGTTCAGCGTGATTGCGTCTGGTTGTCCGCGTCATCGCGTACGGACGTACGCGTCATAGCGTGCGTCCGTCGCGTCATCGCGTGCACCGGATGCGTCATTGCGTGCAGGCGTTCGCGTCTTCCCGCCAAACGGCCTATTTAAGTCTGGAGAATGCCACCATTCAGTGCTGTAGTATTGCAGCTAGTTTTGGTGTGTGTTCCCGTGCGTGATCTTTGTATCTGCCTGTTCCTGATCTCATGTTGATGACCCTGGCCTGGCTGACTTCCCGACTTGCTACCGACTCCTGCTACGTACGACTGCCCGCTCTGTTGCCGACCTCTGCCTGTCTGAGTACCCGTCTGTTGCCGACCTCTGCCTGTCTGAGTGCCCGTCTTGTTGCCGAGTTTCTGCCTGTTCACGGATCCGCCTCAGTATCTGCTCCTGCTTGGAATCAAGTCCTGAAACCCGCCTGGAAGCTGAGTCCTTGCACATCCAGACTCAGCACGCGGGAGCGCTTCAGTTCCTGTCTGGTGACACCATTGGATCTGCTAGCGCTCCTGCCCCGTGCTAGCTGTGGAACCCTGTTCCCATTCCAGGGTACAAAGTTAGTAAGTGGCAGGAGTAGCTGCCCTCAGCACATCGGTCTCCAGCTCCCAAGGTACGTCACAAAAATACTACAGCCAAAGATGGAGACCGCTGAGGCAGCAAATATACTGAGTACCTTATGCAAACAAGTTACCGCACTCACGGAGGCCATTAAAGAACTACAAGCTGGTCATGTGCAACTCGAAGGCCGGATTAATACCCTGCGTACTGGGGAATCTCCGTCACCTCCTGCTTCGGCACCTCAAGTAGTTCCAGTACCTGCCTCTGCTCCAGTGGAACCGGTTCCCGTGATCCCTGCAGTAAACCCGGAACCTCGAGTACCTATACCAGAACGCTTCACAGGGGACCGTTCCAAATTCCGCTCCTTCCGCCATGCATGTCAGCTCTACTTTGCACTGCAACCTCGCACCTTTTCTAACGAGGAAACAAAAGTAGGATTTATCATTTCCTTACTACAGGAAGAACCACAGTCATGGGCCCACAGGTTAATGGAGCAAAAACATCAGTGTTTAAGTTCTATGGAGCAATTCTTTACTTCTATGGCAGTGTTGTACGATGATCCCCAGCGTAGTGTTACAGCTGAACTTGCCATCCGCAACCTAAAACAAGGTCGTAAACCAGCGGAAGAATACACTACTGAATTCAAACGTTGGGCATCAGATACCGATTGGAATGAGTCAGCCCTGAAACATCAATATCGTCTGGGATTATCTGAGTATCTGAAAGATGAACTGGCTCGAGTGGGAGTACCCAGTACCTTGGACGAATTGATTACCATTGCCATTCAGATAGACCGACGCTTTCGGGAACGTCAACTGGAGAAATCAATGCCCTGCTCTGCCCGTACTTCTTGGCTTCCTGTAAATCAGTCACCATCTCCGATCTCTGTTTCCACTGATGATCAACCTGAGCCCATGCAACTTGGAGTCATGCGTGCCCCATTAACCAATGAAGAAAGAACCCGCAGGCGCCAGGGAAATCTATGCTTTTACTGCGGAAATCCGGGACATTTTCTAAGGAACTGTCCAGTTCGTCCAGCGGGTAAGGAGTATCTTCAGAAAGCGCAAACTCCACCCAAGTACATCCCATCCACGGCTCATACTCATTTTAATATCTCTATTCTCTTTCAGTTTCCCGGAAGAACCCTTAAGACTTCTGCTATAATAGACTCTGGAGCCTGCAGCTGCTTCATGGATAAAGTTTTCGCCACAACTCATCAAATACCAGTGCAATCCCGAAAAGAATTATTACACATACACCTAGCAGATGGGTCCACCATCAGCTCTGGACCTGTAAACACTGAGACCCTGCCACTACTTACCTCCACCTCCACAGATCATCAAGAATGGCTCAAATTCGACCTAGTGTCTTCCCCAGTATATCCTATTATTTTAGGCCTACCTTGGCTCCGGGCTCACAATCCCGCTATCAACTGGGCCACAGAAGAAGTTAAGTTCACCTCCACCTACTGTAATAGTTGTTGTTTTCAGCAAGTCTCAGAAGCTTCTGGCCCGTTACTTTGTACCTCTACCTTGGCAGATGAAGTTCCAGTACAGTATCACGACTATCTTGATGTATTTGACAAGAAAGGAGCCGATCAACTTCCTCCACACCGACCATACGATTGCCCAATTGACCTAATAGAAGGAGCTACCATACCTTTTGGAAGGATGTTTCCACTCTCCGATCCTGAACAGGAGGTACTAAAGCAATATATTCAAGAAAATCTGAGGAAAGGATTTATTAGGCCTTCAGTCTCTCCTGCTGGAGCTGGGATATTTTTTGTCCAGAAGAAAGACGGCACATTAAGACCATGCATTGATTATCGGGCCTTGAATAAAGTTACGATTAAGAATCGCTACCCCCTTCCACTTGTACCAGAACTATTTCAAAAATTACGAGAAGCTACAATATTTACAAAGCTGGATCTTCGAGGGGCCTATAATTTAGTCAGGATGAGAGAAGGAGATGAGTGGAAAACGGCTTTCAGATCACGCTACGGACATTTTGAATATTTAGTAATGCCGTTTGGTCTGTGCAACGCTCCAGCCACTTTTCAACACTTCATTAACGATATACTCAGGGATTTCCTCGATCAATTCATCATTGTTTACTTAGATGATATTCTTATTTTTTCTACATCTCTGGAGACTCATCGTCATCAAGTTGGACAGGTACTTGTACGTCTACGGCTGCATAAGTTATACGTGAAAGTAGAAAAGTGTGAATTTGAAAAGGAGTCAATTCAGTTTCTGGGATTTATCATCTCCGCCAATGGACTCGTTATGGACCCTCAGAAGATTCAAGCCGTTCGTGATTGGCCAGCTCCAGACAATAAAAAGGCGGTACAAAGATTTATTGGTTTTGCCAATTTTTATCGAAGATTTATTAAGAATTTTTCTGCTACTATTCTTCCAATCACACGACTTACTCGTCAAAATCATCACTTCTCCTGGACTCAAGAAGCCCAAGTGGCCTTTGATGAGTTAAAGAGACATTTCACCACAGCACCTGTACTAAAGCATCCTGATCCTGCCTTGCCCTTCATCTTGGAAGTGGACGCTTCTGAATCCGCAGTTGGGGCAATACTCTCTCAGAGACATGGAATCAAGGCCCTCCTTCACCCTGTGTCTTTTTTTTCCAGGAAATTGTCTGATTCAGAAAGGAACTATGATGTCGGTGAAAGGGAGTTATTAGCCATCAAAGATGCATTAGAAGAATGGCGTTATTTGTTGGAAGGTGCTTTGCATACTATACTCATATTTACAGATCACAGAAACCTGGAATATCTTAAAACAGCTAGAAGACTGAATCCCAGACAGGCCAGATGGGCTTTGTTTTTCTCAAGATTTTCATTCCATATTACATATAGACCTGGATCGAAGAATACTAAACCCGATGCCCTTTCTCGTATGTTCCCGGATGATCAGCCTCAGGTCAGTCCAGATACAATATTGTCCAACAAGAACTTTTTGATCATGCAACCAGACATTATAAAACAGTTACAACTAACACCAACAGATATCTCAGAGGAAGTTAAATCTAATCTTGTCCAGAAACAGGATCTTTGGTATCATAATGATAGAATCTTTGTACCTGAAGAAACACGAGTAAAGGTATTTCAACTCTGCCATGACCATCAACTAGCAGGACATTTTGGATTTTCTAAAACTTTAGATTTGCTCCGAAGATACTTTTGGTGGCCAGGACTCAGGAGGGATTGCAGGATGTATGTCTCAACCTGTACTGTTTGCAACCGCTCAAAAGGGACCCATCTCAAGTCTTGGGGTTTGTTGGAGCCTTTACCCATTCCTCCAAGACCATGGCACTCCATATCCATGGACTTTATCACCGAGTTACCTAAATCAAGTAATTGCAACACAATCTTTGTGGTGGTTGACAGACTTTCGAAGATGGCGCACTTTGTCCCAATGCAAGAGATTCCAACAGCACAAATAACCGCATCAACTTTCATTAAGGAAATTGTCCGTCTTCATGGTGTACCAGCAGACATCACTTCGGATAGAGGTGCACAGTTTACTTCCAGGTTTTGGACGGCCCTCTGCAAGATGCTGAACATTAAACTTTGCCTTTCTTCAGCCTATCATCCACAAACCAACGGCCAAACAGAACGGACTAACCAAACGCTGGAACAGTATTTAAGATGTTTTTCCTCATGTTCACAGGACAATTGGGTTCAGCTGCTTCCAGTAGCAGAATTTGCCTACAACAACTCCGTTCATTCCTCTACACAACAGTCTCCATTCTTCGCCAATTATGGTTTTCACCCATCATTTCTACCGAATTTGATTGCTGAGACTCCTGTTCCTGCTGCTGGAGAATTCATCAAATTATTACTTCAGAATCATACGGTTTTACAGAAGTCCATGGCACTAGCCCAAGCAACATTTAAGAAGAAGGCAGATGATCAAAGGAGAGGTGACTCTGATATGAATCCAGGGGACTTGGTCTGGTTATCATCAGTTAATCTCAAACTGTCCTGCCCGTCAAAGAAATTGGGACCAAAATTCATCGGTCCATTCCCCATCAAGAGGAAGATTGGCCAAGTGGCCTATGAGTTAGAGTTACCCAGTAATCTGAAAGTACACCCGGTATTCCATGTATCTCTATTGAAACCTGTTCTCAAGGATCCTTTTCCTGGCCGAATCATGGCCCCTCCTCCACCTGTCTTGATTAATGGAGAAGAGGAGTTTGAGGTGGAGACTATTATGGACTCCAGAAGAAGAGGGAGAGGCATTCAGTACCTAGTGAAGTGGAAGGATTATGGGCCAGAGAATAACACATGGGAACCTGCCTCAAACCTACATGCTGATCGCCTGATTAAGGAATTTCATCAAAGATGTCCTGGTAAGCCGGCTCCAAGGGGGCATCCGGAGGCTGCCCCTTAGAGGGGGGGTATTGTCACGGTCACTTACCTGTCTGGACGAGGCGGCTGGCACTTACGGATGCTGCAGGTGTTCTGGTGTATGCTGGTGGGTCCCTTACGGGTCCTGGCAGGGTGCACACTGGGCTCCGTGTGTGGCAGTGGAGACATCGGCGCTCGGCGACGCTGGTGTAATACTGTGCGCATGCGCGCCCGAAGGGCCGCCTGTTCATGCATCTTTTATGGGTTTGTGCGTGCGTTTGTTCAGCGTGATTGCGTCTGGTTGTCCGCGTCATCGCGTACGGACGTACGCGTCATAGCGTGCGTCCGTCGCGTCATCGCGTGCACCGGATGCGTCATTGCGTGCAGGCGTTCGCGTCTTCCCGCCAAACGGCCTATTTAAGTCTGGAGAATGCCACCATTCAGTGCTGTAGTATTGCAGCTAGTTTTGGTGTGTGTTCCCGTGCGTGATCTTTGTATCTGCCTGTTCCTGATCTCATGTTGATGACCCTGGCCTGGCTGACTTCCCGACTTGCTACCGACTCCTGCTACGTACGACTGCCCGCTCTGTTGCCGACCTCTGCCTGTCTGAGTACCCGTCTGTTGCCGACCTCTGCCTGTCTGAGTGCCCGTCTTGTTGCTGAGTTTCTGCCTGTTCACGGATCCGCCTCAGTATCTGCTCCTGCTTGGAATCAAGTCCTGAAACCCGCCTGGAAGCTGAGTCCTTGCACATCCAGACTCAGCACGCGGGAGCGCTTCAGTTCCTGTCTGGTGACACCATTGGATCTGCTAGCGCTCCTGCCCCGTGCTAGCTGTGGAACCCTGTTCCCATTCCAGGGTACAAAGTTAGTAAGTGGCAGGAGTAGCTGCCCTCAGCACATCGGTCTCCAGCTCCCAAGGTACGTCACACTTCCCTTGAGAGACAAGATGGAGACCTCCTGCAGAAAGTTGACACCCTGCAGAAAAACTCCGCAGCCCAGGACACGAAAATGATTTCCTTCAACCGCAAGCTTGAGGACCTGGATAATAGAGGTCGGAGACATAACATCCGAGTAAGAGGCGTTCCGGAATCGGTCGCCACGGAACAAATCAGGTCAGCACTGCTTTCTATTTTTAATAACCTTCTTGATAAAGATGCAGACTCTCCAATCCTAATGGATCGAGCCCACAGAGCCCTCAGGCCCCGCAAGTCAGACGATGATCCACCCAGAGACATAATCTGTTGCCTGCAGAGCTTTGGCCTAAAAGAGGAGATTATGCAAAAAGCAAGAACACAAGATGCAATATACTTTAATGAAACTGAGATAAAACTCTTTCAGGACCTCTCGCCAATAACCCTACAGAACAGGCGCATATTAAAGCCGCTGATAGAAGAACTGCGTCAACGGAATATAATCTACAGATGGCGATTTCCTTTCTGCCTTTCCGCCACAAAGAATGGGAAAACAGCAAACCTGAGGGTCCCCTCCGACTTACCAGACTTTTGCCTAACCTTCAAGATCCCAAAACCTAAAATTCCGGATTGGTATACGGAGATTGAACCTCCACTAGTGTTGGGCGAACATCTAGATGTTCGGGTTCGGGCCGAACAGGCCGAACATGGCCGCGATGTTCGGGTGTTCGACCCGAACTCCGAACATAATGGAAGTCAATGGGGACCCGAACTTTTGTGGTTTGTAAAGCCTCCTTACATGCTACATACCCCAAATTTACAGGGTATGTGCACCTTGGGAGTGGGTACAAGAGGAAAAAAAAAATTAGCAAAAAGAGCTTATAGTTTTTGAGAAAATCGATTTTAAAGTTTCAAAGGGAAAACTGTCTTTTAAATGCGGGAAATGTCTGTTTTCTTTGCACAGGTAACATGTTTTTTGTCGGCATGCAGTCATAAATGTAATACATATAAGAGGTTCCAGGAAAAGGGACCGGTAACGCTAACCCAGCAGCAGCACACGTGATGGAACAGGAGGAGGCGCAGGAGGAGAAGGCCACGCTTTGTGAGACACAACAACCCCGGCCTTGCATGAGGGCAAGAAGCGTGCGGATAGCATGCTTTGTACCACCATGCAGTCATAAATGTAATAAAGATAAGAGGTTCCATAAACAAGGACCGGCAACGCTAACCCAGCAGCAGCAGCAGCAGCACACGTGATGGAACAGGAGGAGGCGCAGGAGGAGAAGGCCACGCTTTGTGAGACACAACAACCCAGGCCTTGCATGAGGGCAAGAAGCGTGCGGATAGCATGCTTTGTACCGCCATGCAGTCATAAATGTAATAAAGATAAGTGGTTCAATAAACAGGGACCACGCGGCAACGCTAACCCAGCAGCAGCAGACGTGATGGAACAGGAGGAGGCGCAGGAGGAGAAGGCCACGCTTTGTGAGACACAACAACCCAGGCCTTGCATGAGGGCAAGAAGCGTGCGGATAGCATGCTTTGTACCGCCATGCAGTCATAAATGTAATAAAGATAAGTGGTTCAATAAACAGGGACCACGCGGCAACGCTAACCCAGCAGCAGCAGACGTGATGGAACAGGAGGAGGCGCAGGAGGAGAAGGCCACGCTTTGTGAGACACAACAACCCAGGCCTTGCATGAGGGCAAGAAGCGTGCGGATAGCATGCTTTGTACCGCCATGCAGTCATAAATGTAATAAAGATAAGTGGTTCAATAAACAGGGACCGGCAACGCTAACCCAGCAGCAGCAGCACACGTGATGGAACAGGAGGAGGCGCAGGAGGAGAAGGCCACGCTTTGTGAGACACAACAACCCAGGCCTTGCATGAGGACAAGAAGCGTGCGGATAGCATGCTTTGTACCGCCATGCAGTCATAAATGTAATACAGATGAGAGGTTCAATAAACAGGGACCGGAAACGCTAAACCATCCCAGATGTTCATTGGTCATGTTACTTGGTTGGGGTCCTGGAGTGTTGCGTAGTCGTTTCCAATCCAGGATTGATTCATTTTAATTTGAGTCAGACGGTCTGCATTTTCTGTGGAGAGGCGGATACGCCGATCTGTGACGATGCCTCCGGCAGCACTGAAACAGCGTTCCGACATAACGCTGGCTGCCGGGCAAGCCAGCACCTCTATTGCGTACATTGCCAGTTCGTGCCAGGTGTCTAGCTTCATGCCCGGTTTCAGGTCCAGCGGTGCCAGCCACAAATCTGTCTGTTCCTTTATTCCCCTCCAAATTTCCTCCCCTGTGTTCTGCTTATCCCCAAGGCAGATCAGCTTCAGCAACGCTTGCTGACGCATGCCAACAGCTGTGCTGCACTGCTTCCACGATCCTACTGCTGTTGGTGCTGGGTTAGCGTTTCCGGATGAGGTACAGCTTTGAGATGCGTTGGAGGAGAAGGAGTCAGAGAGGTAGGTGCTGCTGTTGTTATCCAGTGGGAGGGACGGCGGTGCAGCTGTTTGCGGCGTGGGCAACACCCGCGCCGTAGCAGGTGAGGAATCGCTGCCAGGCTCCACAAGGTTCACCCAGTGCGCGGTAAGGGAGATGTATCGACCCTGGCCGAACGCACTCGTCCAGGTGTCAGTGGTGAGGTGAACCTTGCAGGCAACGGCATTCTTCAAGCTTCGGGTTATTTAGCTGACCACGTGCTCATGCAACTCAGGCACTGCAGAGCGCGCAAAGTGGTAGCGGCTGGGAACCACGTAACGTGGGATGGCCACTGACATCATGCCCTTGAAGCTGTTTGTCTCCACCACTCGATATGGCAGCATTTCGCAGGCCAGAACCTTGGCTATGCTGGCTGGCTGTTACTGCCACGGCCCGGGGGTCATTTGCTGGCAATTTCCTCTTGCGCTCAAACATCTCAGAGACAGACAACTCAACCGTAGGGCTGCACACCGAAGGGCTGTTGGTTGTTGTGTTTGATGAACACTGGGAGACCTCAAGAGCACTAGTCCGGAAAGTGACAGTGTCAGCATCGTCTGATGTTTGTGAATGTTGTGAACCACGCAATGGCTGGACTACTGCTGCTGCTGAGGCGGGTCTGGTGGTGAGTCTGGTGAACCCAAGGGAGGCAGTGTTGCTGGTGGTACCCTGTCCTGCCGCGTTTGCCCACAGTGTGGGATGTTTGGATAGAATGTGGCGGTTCATGCTGGTGGTGGAGAGGTTGTTAATACTTTTCCCCCTGCTCAGGCGGGTCTTGCACACCTTGCAAATCGCCATGGTAACATCCTCAGTGCAGTCTTCAAAGAAAGCCCAGACTTTGGAGCACCTGCCTTGCTGGCGATTTCTGTTTGCGCCTCTTTTGCCTCTCACTTGAACCATGCTTGCGGTGCCTGAAATTGCGCGCCGCCTACCTTGTGGCACAAGGCGAACTCGTGCAGCAGTGGGTTCCTCAACAGACTCATCTGTGCTGCTGCTACGACGGCGATGTTCTCGTTCACAAACAAAATCTGGGTCTATGTCCACATTGTCCATACCCTCCTCTTCCATCTCCTCAAACTCGTCATATGTCATTGTGGGGGGCCGCCGCCGTGGAGTAGAGCTCCCCAGAACAACCTCTGCGCAGCTCACTCCAACGTCGTCTGGTTATCTGGCAGTTGTGTGCGTGGTGTCGCTGCCGGTTGTGTCAGCTTTGTGCCCACTGGCTCCTTGTAACTGGCTGAGGACTCGGACCTCGTGCGTGATGTGCTGGTGCTGCTTAACCCACTGCTGGACGCTTGAGAGGTCATCCAAGTAATTATCTGGTCCTGTTCTTTTGGATCTGTGAGGGTTGTTGTCCTGGACAACATGGGCGGTATTGAGTGGGTTTTCTTGGGTGCTCCCCTGTGGCCTGTACGTGAACCGTCAGGGGAAACACCTCTTCCCTTGCCCCTCCCTCTTTCACCGGATTTCTTCCTCATTTCACTTATCCTTAAAGTACACGCTGACTGGCAGCAGTACAGTGGCAGTACAGAAATGCTATACAGTGGTGGGTGAGCGGTGTACCACTTTTGTCAGCAGCGACACAGAGCACAATGCTATACAGTGGCGGGTGAGCGGTGTACTACTGTTCCCAGCAGACACAGAGTGGAAGTAAACACAATGCTATATAGTGTGGCTGAGCCGTGTACACAGAGTGGCATTAAACACAATGCTATATAGTCTGCTATATAGTCACCCCAAACAGGGTGATGTTCTGCAGAACCCGAACAGTGGCAAACGCTGTTCGCCCAACACTACTGGGAGGGAACGCAGATTTTAGTACCTAAACACACGATACAACATGTTTTCCGGGGTCAGACTCTGAGGCACATACAGATGGTCCCGATCATCATCCTCATCATACAACTCTTCTCCTGAGTCTGACCCACCCACCACCTCTGCCACCCCAACATCCCCAGACACAGACCCCTCATCGTCCTCAACATTAACTTGGGATGCTGGCCTGAGCCAGACCTCCTCCTCCACATCAGGCCCCATCATCTCCTCAATGGCAGCCCTCATTAATCGCTCTGGCGCCGGACCGATGGACACAACGTTCTCCTCCGGGGAGGGCTGCTGCTGACCACTGGCTGCTGGGGTGGATGTTATAGCTTGCGTGGGGCGTTGGCTGTTGCTGTTGTTGGGAGTGCTGCTCACAGCGGAGGTCTCTGGGGAACTCATGTTGAGCTCATATAGTGGTTGACGGTGAGTGGAGTATTACTGATCCCAGCAATATACACACTGACTGGCAGAGTACGCAATGCTATATAGTGTGGCTGAGCGGTGTACACAGAGTGGCAGTGAACACAATGCCATATAGTCTGGCTGAGCGAGCGGTGTACTACTGTTCCCAGCAGAATCAGAGTGGCAGTAAACAATGGTATATAGTCTGGCTGAGCAGTGTACACAGAGTGTCAGTAAACAATGGTATATAGTCTGGCTGAGCGGTGTACACAGAGTGTCAGTAAACAATGGTATATAGTCTGGCTGAGCGGTGTACACAGAGTGTCAGTAAACAATGCTATATAGTCTGGCTGAGCGGTGTACACAGAGTGTCAGTAAACAATGCTATATAGTCTGGCTGAGCGGTGTACACAGAGTGTCAGTAAACAATGGTATATAGTCTGGCTGAGCGGTGTACACAGAGTGTCAGTAAACAATGGTATATAGTCTGGCTGAGCGGTGTACACAGAGTGTCAGTAAACAATGGTATATAGTCTGGCTGAGCGGTGTACACAGAGTGTCAGTAAACAATGGTATATAGTCTGGCTGAGCGGTGTACACAGAGTGTCAGTAAACAATGGTATATAGTCTGGCTGAGCGGTGTACACAGAGTGTCAGTAAACAACGGTATATAGTCTGGCTGAGCGGTGTACACAGAGTGGCAGTACACACAATGCTATATATAGCGTGGCTGAGCGAGGTGCACAGTGGCAGTACACACAATGCTATATTAGTCAGGCTAAGCCGTGTACACAGAGTGTCAGAAAACACAATGCTATATATATAGCGTGGCTGAGCGAGGTGCACAGTGGCAGTACACACAATGCTATATATAGCGTGGCTGAGCGAGGTGCACAGTGGCAGTACACACAATGCTATATATAGCGTGGCCGAGCGAGGTGCACAGTGGCAGTACACACAATGCTATATATAGCGTGGCTGAGCGAGGTGCACAGTGGCAGTACACACAATGCTATATTAGTCAGGCTAAGCCGTGTACACAGAGTGTCAGAAAACACAATGCTATATATATAGCGTGGCTAAGCGAGGTGCACAGTGGCAGTACACACAATGCTATATATAGCGTGGCTGAGCGAGGTGCACAGTGGCAGTACACACAATGCTATATATAGCGTGGCTGAGCGAGGTGCACAGTGGCAGTACACACAATGCTATATTAGTCAGGCTAAGCCGTGTACACAGAGTGTCAGAAAACACAATGCTATATATATAGCGTGGCTGAGCGAGGTACACAGTGGCAGTAAACAATGCTATATATAGTGTGGCTGAGCGAGCGGTGTACTACTGTTCCCAGCAGCGACACACAATGACTGGGGGGGACCCTGGCTAGCGTGGCTGGAGAGCGAACTACCCTGCCTGCCTACCCAAAGCTAAACCCACAGACAAATGGCGGAGATATGACGTGGTTCGGGTATTTATTTACCCGAACCACGTGACCGTTCGGCCAATCAGAGCGCGTTCGGGCCCGAACCACGTGACCCGTTCGGCCAATCACAGCGCTAGCCGAACGTTCGGGGAACGTTCGGCCATGCGCTCTTAGTTCGGCCATGTGGCCGAACGGTTTGGCCGAGCACCGTCAGGTGTTCGGCCGAACTCGAACATCACCCCAACAGGGGGATGTTCTGCAGAACCCGAACAGTGGCGAACACTGTTCGCCCAACACTAACCTCCACAGCCTCCTGACAGACGCAAGCAGCGGCGCCCGTCCACTTCAGACTCAGATGAAGGCTCCATCAAATCCACCTCCGGCCGAGCACGCGACAAGGCCCCTAAACTCCAACGCCTGAAAGAATTTGAACGGAGGAACCTACGTTCATCCTCAAGACACCCCAAACCACCATCTCCATCCCAAAATCAAGAAGACGAACTTCCTTGAACACCCGGGTAACTTTATTTCCCCCCTTGATCGCCTGTCCCCATAAGACGTACTGCTAACATGTTTTCCTTCCTTAGGTGACGGGAACTGTAATTCCACTTTCAACCTGCCTTCTTTACCCAACCTATAAAGTCGTAACCTGCTGATCCGGTTTACTACCCATACACCCCCAAACAGTCCACAGAATCAACTCCCCATCAGCCATACCCGGAGCAGGCAAAGGCCTATCTCTTGGACTCAAAAGGCATAAACATCCCCCACTTGTACCTAACTTAAGCCCACTATTTCAAAGTACCATACCTGGAAAAACCTAGAACTACATCACTTACTTAGCGGAATATGCATACATACTAGATATATCTAGTGTTCAAACCAATAAGTGTAACATATATGACTGTTCATAATCTAACATCTTACTTCCATACAGGTTTTGACTCACTCTGCCTAAAAGTGAAATGTACTAACCCCACTGTTTATGCCCCATCCTGCTGATAATAAGCTAATACACTGCTCCAGGTATTCCACAGCGAAAATTAGCTTAAAATTAGAAGGAAAACATAAGTTTGTTTCGAAATGTATTGCTTGAATGTATACGTCATATTAAGTTGACATAAGGTTTAATATACATTTTGGTTCCACATAGACTAGCTACTAGACAAGCTACTGCCTAGGACATAAAGTACCCTACCTAGAACAAGGCTTCTAGTACCTCCACTTTTCAGGCCGAGGGGACTGGGTGAGAAAGGGTACGCCACTCACTCCATCCCTAGACCGGTTACACACTCCCCACCCAGTGCGCACCCTTGATAGGCTGCGTAACTGACTCCAATCGGACTCCCTACTCAGTCAGTACTATACCTACCCTGACTGATCCGAATGCACCCTTGGGTTCACAGACCCGCTGCCCTGATTCTGGGGCTTATCCTTTTCGGGGTGCACCAATACTTCTCCACTAACATAATGGCGACACAAACACAGAACCTAGATGCAAAAACCAACTGGAAAATTAGCTCACACAACGTACATGGGCTTAACACTCCCCAGAAACGTTCCCAGCTCCTGTACAAACTACACAGAGAGAAAGTCTCCATTGCGTTGGTGCAGGAGACTCACTTTAAGACACACTCAGTCCCTAGACTGACAGACAAACACTATAAGACTCACTACTATGCTACTAACCCGCAATCTAAAACCAAAGGAGTCTCCATACTCCTTAGTTCCACGTGCCTATTTCAGAAACAAGAGATTTTGACAGATCCAGAAGGCCGTTATATATTCCTTAAAGGAACTATTGGCACGAGAGATGTCACGATTGCCAACATTTATGCCCCAAACATTGGCCAGCTCAGCTTTATCCTAAAAACATTAAACACACTGCACACGTTTGCAAAGGGGATGATACTCCTGGGAGGGGACCTCAACATACCGCTACTCCCCATTATTGATACCTCTACAGGACACTCGACCCTCCCCTACAAAGCATTAAAAACAATCAAATCAAGGCTAAAAGAGCTATCCCTCTTGGATACATGGCGGATCTTCCATCCACAGGGAAGGGACTACACATATTACTCTGACCCAGCCAGACGCTACTCCAGAATAGACTACCTGTTCATAACACAACCAGACCTGGACTTGGTTAGGGATGCCTCGATTGGTACTATTGACATCTCCGACCATGCTCCTGTATACATGACTATTTCGTTCCCAATGTATAGAAACAAACAATTCAATTGGAGATTGAATCCTCTACTCCTAGCTGACCCTGAAATACATAAAAAAATAGACAGAACTCTGACTCACTTCTTTAGAGACAACAACACTGATGATATATCCCCATTAACAGTTTGGGAAACCCATAAAGTGGTTGTTCGGGGGGAACTTCTCAGACAGGGGGCCCGGAAAAAAAGAGAGAACTTCAAGAGATCTCCAAGATCCACAACCTTGAGCAGCAGCATAAGAAATCACTCCTCCAAACAACCCTAAAGGAACTCACCCTCTTAAGGGAAGAGCTATCAACCTATCTAAACAGGGAACACAAATGCAAATTTATGCTCCAGACTAAGCTATTCTACGAGTATAGCAATAAAGCAGGCCCTCTACTTGCCAGACTACTTAGGAAGCGGCAAGCAAACCGAGCAGTACACCAAATTAAAGACCCTTATGGGAAAATGTGCCATATTCTGCCTGAAATCTCCAACACTTTCAGTACGTACTATTCCCAACTATACAATCTAAACGACAACTCTAGCTCTCTCTCCAGTCAGACATCACGGGAGGAAGCCATCAACACTTTTCTATCAAAACACGGCTTCACACCTATCACTCTAGACCAACAGAAAGAGCTAGACAACAACATCTCAGAGCTGGAATTTCTAGCAGCAATCAAAGCACAAAAACCAGGGAAAAGTCCCGGCCCAGATGGCTTAACCTCACAATATTATAAATCTTATGCTGCCGCTCTTGCAACCCCATTTTTACGAGCATTCAATGGCCTCCCTCCTGGGACATCCCCATCCAAACAGCTGCTTGAAGCCCACATCACGGTCATCCCCAAACCAGGGAAAGACCCCAGCCTCTGCCAAAGCTACTGGCCAATATCCCTGCTGAATTTGGACGCCAAAATATTAGCAAGAATATTGGCCGTAAGGCTTCAAGAAATAATTGCAGAAAAGATCAACAATGATCAGGTGGGATTTGTAATGGGAAGAGAAGCACAGGACAACACCATTAAAGCGATTGGGATTAACTCTTGGCTCTCTCGGCATCCAGTGGAGGGAATGTTTCTCTCCACGGATGCCGAGAAAGCATTTGACAGGGTCGCATGGGACTATATGTTTGCAGTCCTGTCCAACCTGGGGCTGGGCCCGACAATACAATCCTGGATGACACTCTTATACTCTAATCCATCCGCCAGAGTCCTTGTAAATGGGACACTATCAGAATCCTTTACCCTGAAAAACGGGACCCGACAGGGATGCCCCCTGTCACCCCTCATCTATGTCTTGACTCTGGAACCCTTCTTAAACATGATAAGAGACAACCCAGAAGTGAAAGGAGTCACAGTGGGCAAATCAGAATATAAAATCGCAGCTTTTGCTGATGACTTGCTGTTCTTCTTAACTGATCCAGTGAACTCCCTCAGAATTTAATATCAGCCTTCACCTACTTTGGTAATATATCAAATCTGAAAATAAATTACTCTAAGTCTTTTGCCCTCAACGTGTCGCTATCGCCCCAAACTCTTGAAACATGCCAAAATTTCTTCCCCTTCCAATGGGACCCAGAGTCAATAGCATATTTAGGGATTAAACTCCCTTCCAGACTAGAGGACTTGTATAAACTAAACTATGCACCCCTGGGACAAAACCTAGGGACACTCCTAGAGGAATGGAACCCGATCACCTCTCTATCCTGGTTTGGCAGAGTGGCGGCTGCAAAAATGTCGATTCTACCTAAGTTCTTATATATCAGTCAGGCCCTCCCTATACACCTCCCACCCGCCTTTTTTAAAAATCTACACAAGCAACTCCACCAATTCATATGGGCCAAAACACGACCACGCATTGCAGTTTCTACACTGAGGAGAACAAAACTGGACGGAGGAATAGCCCTCCCAAACTTTAAAACATACCATATGGCCTCACAACTTACCAGAATCATTGACTGGTCTGTACACACAGACACCAAGGACTGGGTGAGTCTTGAACAAGCCTTTGTGGAACCCCAAATAGCTAGTTTACCCTGGTGCCCGCCTAACCCAAAAGCCAAAATGCCCACCTCCCACCCCCTTATAACTGCCTCTCTAAAAACCTTTCGAAAAGCCTCTAAGCAATACTCTTTATCCCATCCAAAGGGACCTATGACCCCCCTACGCCACAACCCAGATTTCATACCTGGACTGGGTAAAGATTACCTGAAAGGATGGACCACCTCAAATCCACCCACAATAGGAGATTTTTTAACTAATACTAAAGTAACCCCCTACCAACAATGCAAAAACTTAACGGCGCCAAATCAGATTTCTGAGTGGTCATATCAGCAAATAAAACACTACATTTTATCAATAAGGCCAACAACCAACTTAAGGCTTAACTACACTGCTTTTGATCTAAAATGTAGATCACAAGAGCACCAGAGACACACTATTTCCTGGCTATATAATTTACTCAGTCCAGTAGACACCCAAATCCTTCTTCCTTTTCAAAAGGAATGGCACCAAGCTCTAGGCAAACAGTTATCAGACACCCAATGGGAACAACTCTACATTAAGGCCCATAAGTCCTCCCTTAATGTCCTAGCCCAGGAACAAAACTACAAATTCCTCACATCCTGGTACCGCACCCCAGCAAAGCTTCAAAAAATCTTTCCCAATGCCCAACACACTTGCTGGAGATGTCAAACCAATAAAGCCGACCTCAAACATATAGCTTGGGATTGCCCCATGCTACACTCCTACTGGACTAAAATCCACCACACGATCAACCAGATCACCGGTGCTAATCTCCACTTCAATCCAGAATCATTCTTACTACATGGAACCCACGACTCACTAAAAACCTATAAAACGACCTCAATTCCAATCCTAATTAACGCAGCCAGGGCGCTCATTCCAACTCTCTGGAAATCCGCAACTACCCCAACCTTTAAACAATGGATACAGAGAGTGGAAAAAATTAAAGAAATAGAAGAAAACATCTTACTAGCCCAAGACAAAGCCGACAAAATATCACTCATATGGGCCACATGGTATGAATTCCAAGACTCTAGTACCTATAAGCAAGCCATGCTCTCCTCCGTATGACGTCACAACACAAAATAACACTACCACTCTCCGTCTACCAATAACCCTGTGGAACCCACTAGGGGACCCCAACCTAAACAGCCAAACACCCAACCTAGGTCGCCCTAAGCCCAGATGTAAACCCTCCAGTAAACACCCAATCTAATTTTAAGACCTAATCTGTGAACCCAACAACTACAACCTCAATCACAATGATAACTATGAATAAGGCTGTACCCAGTAACATGGGTGCAGCACCAGACAAGCTGAATATAAAGCCAAGCACAAACAACCGTTACACAGAACTCTCTCTGACATAAGCATCCCAGAACTGCCCGATACACTATCCAGGTACCCACCTGCCTACCTAATCCAGAATTAGCCTCTTCCTCAGAAATATCACAATAGATCAGTGTTTCCCAACCTTTTCCGGCCCGGGGAACACTGTCTGACCAAATTTTTCTCCGTGGAACGGCGCGCGCGCGCGGTGGGGGCGATGCGGCCCCCGGTTGTTTGCGCGACCTAGTGGACAGTGCCGCTATGGGGGGGGGGGGGCTGGGGTGCGGCTGCATAGCTGGCATAGTTGCCCCAGTGTAGGGAGTTTAGTTGCCTCAGTATAGTGCCCCAGTATAGCCAGTATAGTGCCCCAGTATAGTGCCCCAGTATAGCCAGAATAGTGCCCCAGTATAGCCAGTATAGTACCCCAGTATAGCCCCCCAGTATAGCCAGTATAGTGCCCCAGTACAGCCAGTATTGTGCCCCAGTATAACTAGTATAGTGCCCCAGAATAGTGCCCCAGTATAGCCAGTTTAGTGCCCCAGTATAGTGCCCCAGTATAGCCAGTATAGTGCCCCAGTATAGCCAGTATAGTGCCCCAGTATAGCCAGTATAGTACCCCAGTATAGCCCCCCAGTATAGCCAGTATTGTGCCCCAGTATAGCTAGTATAGTGCCCCAGAATAGTGCCCCAGTATAGCCAGTTTAGTGCCCCAGTATAGTGCCCCAGTATAGCCAGTATAGTGCCCCAGTATAGCCCCCCCAGTATAGCCAGTATTGTGCCCCAGTATAGCTAGTATAGTGCCCCAGAATAGTGCCCCAGTATAGCCAGTTTAGTGCCCCAGTATAGTGCCCCAGTATAGCCAGTATAGTGCCCCAGTATAGCCCCCCAGTATAGCTAGTATAGTGCCCCAGTATAGCCAGAATAGTGCCCCAGTATAGCTAGAATAGTGCCCCAGTATAGCCAGTTTAGTGCCCCAGGATAGCCAGTATAGTACCCCAGAATAGTGCCCCAGTATAGCCAGTTTAGTGCCCCAGTATAGTGCCCCAGTATAGCCAGTATAGTGCCCCAGTATAGCCCCCCAGTATAGCTAGTATAGTGCCCCAGTATAGCCAGTATAGTGCCCCAGTATAGCCAGTATAGTACCCCAGTATAGCCCCCCCAGTATAGCCAGTATTGTGCCCCAGTATAGCTAGTATAGTGCCCCAGAATAGTGCCCCAGTATAGCCAGTTTAGTGCCCCAGTATAGTGCCCCAGTATAGCCAGTATAGTGCCCCAGTATAGCCCCCCAGTATAGCTAGTATAGTGCCCCAGTATAGCCAGAATAGTGCCCCAGTATAGCTAGAATAGTGCCCCAGTATAGCCAGTTTAGTGCCCCAGGATAGCCAGTATAGTACCCCAGAATAGTGCCCCAGTATAGCCAGTTTAGTGCCTCCCGCCCGTCCCCGCGGCCGCCGCTGTTATTACCTTGTTAACAGCGGCCGCTCTCCCCTCTCCGGCGCGTGTAGATTCAAGCAGCGTATCTCCGGCTGCTCTGTGTGAAGAAAGGAGGGCAGCGGCTTCCTGTAACGGCGATATGTATCGCCGTTACTATGGTAACCGAGCCCTGCCTCCTTCCGCATCAGTGCATCACACAGAGCAGCCGGAGATACGCTGCTAGCATATACATGGTCTGGAGAGGGGAGAGCGGCCGCTGCTAAGGTAATAACAGCGGCGGCCGCGGGGACGGGCGGGAGGGGGGATAAGAGCACGGCACACCAGGCAACGTTCCGCGGCACACTAGTGTGCCGCGGAACAGCGGTTGGGAAACACTGCAATAGATGATCCTAACCCAGGTGGTCCCCTGGTTATAGTTATACCAATTGTTAAAAAATTTGAATTTGTAAGCGGCTTAAGTTCTGAAAGAGCCATGTTCCAGCTACTGTTCTGAATTGAATGCAATGTTATACCTTGTTGTAATTACCCTGATTATAAGTCAATAAAATATATATTGAAACAGAAAAATGTGTAATGGAGGAAGACTCTCCTCATTCCCCTGCAGAGTACCTGCACATCACTCTTACATGTACCCACAGTTATATTGCCTAGGGCCTGATAGATGTTCTTTATTCCGGTCTGTACCTTTTACAAATACTCTTACCAAGGACTAGTTTTAGTCTATGACTAAAGGGAATAAATATGGCAGTCTCCATATCCTTCTTACTTCACTTGTCTTTTAAAATTCCTAAGCGTTGGCAGTTAAGAGACCAATTTCATGTTACATACTTTCAATCAACAAGATTGTAATATGCAAATGAGAGGAGACGGAGTCGAGGAGTCGGAGTCGGTGGATTTTTGTACCGACTCCACAGCCCTGCTGTAAAAGATCCGTTCCTGCAAAGTGCATTCATAATCAATGATATCTGCAGATCCTCATACACACCTTGTTTAACAGACCTTCATCTGCATTAATCTTCCAATTGTGTACACACCATAAGGCTCCTTTTACACCTTATCCGCTGTGTTTGGCATGCATTTGCATTGGTATGCGTTATTGCGCGTTTTCCCCCAAATGTAATAGAAAACCTATTTGTTACAACTCCCACACGCTGGCATTTGCAAAAAAGAGTACTGTACTTTTTTTTGCGGATGGCAGCATGTTGGGATTGTAACAAAAATGTTTTCTATTACATTTGGGGGAAAAACACGCACTACCAACGAGTACTAACGCAAATGCATGCCAAACGCAGCGGATTAAGTGTAAAAGGAGCCTAAGGCTACTGAGGAGCCAAGGAGATGGGTAAGGAGAGAGGAGGGCTTATTGAGGGTCAGAGGGGAATAAGTAAGGCTACTGAGGATGCAAAGGGACTTGGTAAGGAGAAAGGAGGGTTTACTGGGGGAACACAGGCTACTGAGGATGGAAGTTGTGAGTAAAAGAGAGAGAGACTTACTGGGGGTCTTGGGAGAGAGAGTGAGGCTATCCGGAGCTCAGGCATCCGGTGTTGTGTCTAATTACGCTGCCTGTGGATTTGCGCTGCCCCGCATGCGCAGTAGGAGACTGTGCAGCCACATTTCCTATTGAATGATGCTGCTGGAGGTAAAATAATCAATATCTCCGCTTCCACACCTCTTACACTCCCCAAATTTTCAGGGTAGTGAGGGGACCCCCCGAACGGCCTCTATGCAAAATTGCAGCCCCCGAGACCAGCTGGTTCCCGAGATAGGTTTCTGTAATCTATCTCCAGAACCAGATGGTCTCGGGGGCTGCAATTTGGCCTAGAGGTCGTTCGGGGGGTACCCTCCCTACCCTGAAAATTTGGTGAGTGTAAGAGGTGTGGAAGTGATTAACTATTTTACCTCCAGCAGCATAATTAACTTGACACTGTGCATGCGTGCTACTCAGTGTGGAAGGGAGCTTCCAGGCAGCGCAATCAGACATTACACCGGCAGTCTCAATCAACCTGCATGCCTGGGAAGGAGAATGGAGCCAGAACTTTCCTGTTTTGCAGACTAGTGCAGCGGGAGCCGTCTTCTACACTTCCTACAGCTACCAGCTGCTTTGCTACATCCATGTATGTCTCCCGGTGTGTCAGCTGACCCACATGGGGTCACATGTACGCTTTGGTAGCCGTACATAGAGGACGCAGAGAAAGCAGCTAGGAGCTGCAAGAAGTGTAGAACATGGCTCCAGGAGGTTTTGTAAGTCATTTTTGCTGTGCACTGCACTGCACTGCACTATGGACGATAGTGCTATTTTAGGGGGAGGTTAGTATTATTTAGGGCTGTTTGCTTTGCTTCTCAAGTAACCGGCATGCACACATATCCGGCATCAGGCTCTCAGAGTTGCCCGGAGTCTGGCATGTAGACGGCTCTGGCACTTTTAATTGGCCTGAGGAAGTGGGCATAGTCCCACGAAACACGTTGCCTGTGCTTAATTATCCATTAAACTTCCTTAATTGAGTTTATCATCTATGAGGTAAGCCACCTCAACCTTCTTTATTTTATTGATTTTAAAGTGTTTTATATATATTGGGAGCCTCTTTTCCTTTGCTGTACCCCACTCCCCCATCTATCCAGGAGGGAGGCCATGCACACCTGTCTTGGGTGTGCAAAGTTTTTTGCTAAGAGAGCGACCGGATCCAGGACCGCTGGCAGAACCGAGTGGAGTCAGGTCAGGTGTAATACACTCCACGTGCCTGCAGTTGTCGGTTGCCCCTAGTGCAACCCACCTTTGTGAGTACCCTTTTTCAGAAGTACTTTTGATACTCAATACTTGTGACATACTGCACCATTTGGGCTCCCGTTTGTCTTTGTCTTTTCCTTCCAGTACTGTACGTCCTTACAGAAAAAGGCAAGAAGAACAGCTTTTATCCTTCCTTCAGGGCTCAGCACTTCTTAGACTCTTAAAACAGATATAAACCAACCAGAGCATACTGCTATGATGAAATTGTGCAGGGCAATCCCTCCACCAGCTTTACCACAGTGTTCACAAGTGTTCTGTACCACCACCTGCATGCAATCGCTTAGGTGATGTTATCACTTGAACTGAATATGCATAATTTCCTCCTTCAAACACGGGACCTTTATAGGAAACCAAAGACGTCAGCTATCAAAGATTTTTTACTTACCTGGGGCTTACTCCAGCCCCAAAAGAACATGCGAGTCCCTCGCTGTCCTCCCACAGCAGGAATCAACCCCAGTTACTGGTTCAGTCACATCTGTCGGGGTCTCCTGCGCAGTAGAGCCCAACTGGCGCGACTGAGCAAGTTACTGGGGCTGATTGCTGCTAAACGAAGGATGGCGAAAGACTCAGACGTGCTTATGGGGCTGGAGGAAGCCCCTGGGTAAGTAAAAAACATTTAAAAGCTGCCATCTCTAGTACACTTTAAGGAACTTACAGCAAACCTCTTAAAGTGTAATACAGTCTTTGATCATAAAATGTTTAAAATCACATTGCACTCACATGTTAAGAAGTTAAAAATGCACATATATGGTAAGTAAAATCAAGTCTCTCATGGAACATCTGCCCACCACCATCATAAGCTCCGCCCAGTGTGCTTCATCATGTGACTCAACAGGGGCAGGATGTTTTTTCTTTGAGTATATTGAGCAGGGCTGTGGAGTCGGTCCAAAAATCCACCGACTCCGACTCCGACTCCTCAGTTTAGGATTCCACCGACTCCGACTCCACGACTCCGACTCCTCTAATTTGCATATTACAATTTTGTTGATTAAAAGTATGTAACATGAAATTCGTCTCTTAACTGCCAACGCTTAGGAATTTTTTCAAGACAACTGAAGTGAGAAGGATATGTAGACTACTATATTTATTCCCTTTAGACTAAAACTAGTCCTTGGTAAGAGTACTTGTAAAAGGTACAAACCGGAACAAAGAACATCTATCAGGCCCTAGGCAATGTAAGTGTGGGTACATGTAAGAATGATGTGCAGGTACTCTGCAGGGGAATGAGGAGATTGTAAACAGACAACACCTCTGTGTTCAATGTGGACAGCATTCTCAGTGGATTCCTGCAGCTCTGTGGGGAGTGCATATGTAGAGTATAGTACTACTGTGTAACAAAGTAAACCTGAGACAGATGAAATTAAAGTTTTATACATACCTGGGGCTTCCTCCAGCCGCCTTCAGGATAATCAGTCCCTGTATGTCCTCCTCCACCACCTGGATCTTCTGCTATGAGTCCAGGTACTTGAGCCAGTCAGGCGTAGTGCGCATGCACACACTCCGCCGCCAGGAGCATACTACACCTGTGCAGCACTATTGCGCAGGTGCAGAATGTTCCTGGCTGTGGGAGCGGCATGCGGCCGGACAGCGCTGACTGGCTGAATTACCAGGACTCATAGCAGAAGATCCGGGTGGTGGAGGACAGCGAGGGACTGATTAGCCTGAAGGGGGCTGGAGGAAGCCCCAGGTATGTATAAAACTTTACTTTTCATCCGTTTCAGTTACCCTTTAATTTGTAGTCACCAAACCAAATTTTAATAACATATCACATTATTTGATTTCATCAGCAAAGGGAGTGCATACATTTGCATAAATCAGCATCAATGCAGAATTATTTCCATCTCGTTGACCATCTCTATTAGTGACACAGCTACACATCAGGCTTTATTCTTACAGCATAGATGTTATTTAGTATATATAAGAGATTCCTGTGTACACATCATATATACAGTCACAATCAGATATGTATATCTGACCTTAAAAATACGGGGACTGCTTTATTGAAGCAGCACAAGTAACTAATTTTGACTGGTTTATTTCATTGTTGTGGACTAAGCACAGCTATTACTGTATATATACTGTATATATACATTATTTTTAATGACTATTATCTGAGAAATAGAACATTTTATCATATTTTCTATTTTAATTACAGTTACAAATTCATTAGGAGTCGGAGTCGGAGTCGGTGCATTTTTTCCCGACTCCGACTCCAGGCACCCAAAATTGCCCGACTCCACGACTCCGACTCCACGACTCCGACTCCACAGCCCTGATATTGAGTCATGTAGATTGAATCTGTGGGTCAGGATATTTGCTGTTTTCTTTTCCCCAATGTATTGTTGAGAGCTGTATGTCACCATGTACACATATATTTTCTTTTTGCTACTTGATTGAATAGCACTATTTTGTATGCCCAGGTGTGTTTGAAATAAAATAGGAGTGCAATAACTAAAAATATTTTACAAATGCCACAGTTATACTTTAAGTCAGTGTCAGACAGCGGGCATTTGCCTCCTCTTACCACCCCCTGTAGCTTCCTACCCAAACTGAGATCCTCATCCTACACTGTAAGCAAGTGTGTTTCTCATAACTGTAGACAATATTTATCTTTATTTCCAAATTTACAAGGAATTGCAAGGCTCCAGAGCCACATTTGGCCATTTCTTTTTAAGTAGCAGTTTATTTAGGAACATAGACGGACAGTATTATCAGTCCTTGACATGGATGAAAAATTTGCTGACATTACTATCATAGTAAAAGATACCTTTATATTTGATGACTGGGGTGTCAAAGGTTGACCGTGGATACCAGAGATAAGAATATCTTTCACAGCTGTTTATGCAGCTATTCACACAAAACATGCTTCATATTATGCTTGGCTATATGAGCTCCTCACTTTAGGGACATTTTTTAGAGAGTGAGAGAGACTGGAATTTCTTGTTAGACTCAGCCTCATCAATGGATGATCCTTTGGAGCCTTAATTCTAGTACAGGTCATGAGCAGGTCACAGCAGAGGCCACCGAGGCTGTCACCTAGTGGCTCCTACCAGGAATCTTCTTTAGTGAAGACAAAATGAGGCAAAGCAGTTATTTTGCAACATGTTTGTAGTTCAAATGTCCATGCATTGTTTATTATTATTTTTTATTTATTTACACATTTATATAACCCTGACATTGTATGCCTTATGGTCAATTACCCGAGCACTGTACGGAAGTTGAATTGACATCAATATTGTAAAATATAGAAAAAATTATTTGATCAGATTTTCACTATAAGAAATAAGGTTATTGCTACATTCATTTCATCCTTCTGTCTCTTCTAATTACTGCAGGTCACATCTGCTGTACATAGACCTACAGTGTGTCTTGTGCCACAATCAGCGCCACTGAATATGTTGGCACTTTATAAATCAATAATAATGATAATAATAATAATTATGCATGAAGCCATCTGAATAGATGCATCCTGATTTGGTAGCCACTATCAGGCTGGGTTCACATTCAGGGATCTTTGCTGTGGACATTCTCATTGGATCCGACGTACGATCCACTGTGACCTTCCTGTTTGCGTCATGTTGTGCCCTGTTGGTGTCCGTTTCTATCTATGACGTATTCACATTCTGTCCAGTGCCCAGAATAGTCGTGCAACGTCAGACCCAGGTGCAGTAGACAAGTGAGAAAACAAAATTGATTTGAAGTCACGTGTGACGGTCACTCATAAAACTAGGCATCCTTTACATCCATGCTAGTTGTGTACGTTTATCTAATAACTGTAAATCAGTGGAATATACTCAGCAAAGGTAGCACGTGTTTGCATTGTTGTGCAATTAGCGTGACCTTCATTACTTAATGCGCATGTTACCAGAGTACTTCGCGCTATGCAAGTAGTGTAGGGCACGGTACCTGAGTAAGGTGCTCATTACCTTGGTAACGTATTATACGCTAATTACACAAAGTGCTACCTCGAAGTAGTGATAAAATTGGCTTGTGCTGTCTGGACACAGCAATTTGCATTTGTTGAATACACCATAAGGATATTTTTATACTGTCATGACTATTGTTTTTTGTCAAGTCGTGGTCATGTGTGTGACTATACTGGCACTATGACGTTTGTGTGTGGTAGCTGGCTGCTGTCTTCCCCTAGGCCTGCCATGCTCTGATGCCATGTGACAGTTTGATGATTGTGGCTGTGTTGCCCTTCTGCTGCCCACTTTATGTCGCATTAAAAAGGCGATATATATATAACTTTATTGGCAGTCGCTACCATTGGACTGGTACAGCTGGGGTACAAAGTATGGAAAAGAGGGTTAGCTCTGAGGCAGTTTTATATTTTACTATTGCCTAGCTTGACCCCATTCTTGCTTGAACCCTTCTATGGATGCCTAACCCTAACCAACCCCTCCAACCGATGCCTAACCCTAACTTTCTTACCCCTTCCACAATCCCTGCTGATATCTGCACCTCTATCTATGCCTAACCCTAACCTAACTGTAGCTACAAATAGATAAAATAGTGGGCGAGGTGCCTGGGAAGTTTGGGTGCCATCATAGGTGCCCATGTTAAAAGCTGCAAACATAATTAGAAGTGTGGGGGTCATGGCCATTAGGTATACAAACTGCAGTCACAAAAAGCAAATTTACAGTTATAGCCGCTAATTGCAACTATAATATGGGTGCCAATAGTGTGGCTCAAACTGCTCTGGTGCCCAAATTTCCTACTTCCCAGCAGAGGCAGCTCCAGCTTCAAATTTTTGGAGGGGCACAAAGGGAGCACCATGGCTGGCTGGTGGGGCCTATTTGGGTGTTTAAAAGTGATGTTTGTATGGCGAGCTTCAGACATTTTTTGCCTAACTAACTAGTTCAGCAATTATAGAAACCACATGTAAATATCACAAACACAACTTGGAGGCTTTTGAGCAGAGCAGATTGTCCAAATGATGCTGCTATTATTGAAGAAAAGTTACCTACAGATGTACTTGGCTAATTTGCTTTAATCCTTTACATCAGGGGTACCCACACTTTTTCGGCTCGCGAGCTACTTTACAATTTGCCGAGGCCAGGAGATCTACCAACGTCCCGAATGCTAAGCACGCCCCCCCCCCACCCCGACGTAGGTTAGCCAGGTGTATGTGCCTGCAGCATAGGTTACATGCCCTCAGTATAGGTTAGCCAGGTATATGGGCCCTCAGTATAGGTTAGCCAGGTATATGGGCCCCCAGTCAAGGTTAGCCAGGTATATGGGCCCCCAGTCAAGGTTAGCCAGGCATATGGGCCCCCAGTGTAGGTTAGCCAGGCATATGGGCCCCAGTGTAGGTTAGCCAGGCATATGGGCCCCAGTGTAGGTTAGCCAGGCATATGGGCCCCAGTGTAGGTTAGCCAAGCATATGGGCCCCCAGTGTAGGTTAGCCTGGCATTTGGGCCCCCAGTGTAGGTTAGCCAGGTATAGGAGCCCCCAGTGTAGCTTATCCAGGTATAGGGGCCCTCAGTGTAGCTTAGCCAGGTATAGGAGCCCTCAGTGTAGCTTAGCCAGGTATAGGGGCCCTCAGTGTAGCTTAGCCAAGTATAGGAGCCCTCAGTGTAGCTTAGCCAGGTATAGGGGCCCTCAGTGTAGCTTAGCCAAGTATAGGAGCCCTCAGTGTAGCTTAGCCAGGTATAGGGGCCCTCAGTGTAGCTTAGCCAGGTATAGGAGCCCTCAGTGTAGCTTAGCCAGGTATATGTACCTGCAGCGTAGGTTAGCCAGGTATAGGAGCCCTCAATGTAGCTTAGCCAGGTATAGGGGCCCTCAGTGTAGCTTATCCAAGTATAGGAGCCCTCAGTGTAGCTTAGCCAGGTATAGGGGCCCTCAGTGTAGCTTAGCCAGGTATAGGAGCCCTCAGTGTAGCTTAGCCAGGTTTATGTACCTGCAGCGTAGGTTAGCCAGGGTCCTCTAGACTCCTGGGACCTCCGGCAGGCAGTCCGCTGGCCAATAAGAATGTCGTCGGGGAGAAGACTGCAAGACGCGGCGAGGAGAGAGGGAGGAGAGAGGCGGCGCAGCCGCTACGTCATGGCTGGGGGCGGCGCCGGGCATGTTACAAGCACGCACGTTGCAGGCTGCCCGGCGCCGCCCCCAGCCATGACATAGCGGCCGCGCCACCTCTCTCCTCCCTCTCTGCTCACCGCGTCTTCTCCCCTGCATTCTTATTGGCCGGCAGCTAAACATGCTGCTGGCTGCAAAATTTAATGAGACACGGCCAAGAGGCCGCGATCTACCAAGAAGGCAGTCGCGATCTACCGGTAGATCGCGATCGACCTATTGGGCAGCCCTGCTTTATATGCTAGCAAGCTGCTCCTGTGTGGACAGATGACAGACAAATCATTACAGCCCCCCAGCCTGTATCTCATGTCTTTACAAGCAAGAGCACTGGTGCACGGAAGGGGGTGTTCCAGGTGTCTGGAACCATCCCCTCGCACCTAGACCGGAAGTGCCTCCTGAATCTGAGCAGCGGCAGCAACGGAATGTTATAGTGCAGCTGCCGCCTGCTCATGTGTGTGCGCCGGGGATGCAAACCCATCGGCCGCAGGGGGGCCCGCCAGCCGTGTGTGGGGGGAGCGCTGATGCCCTCCTGATTGCGGGACCCCGCAGCCAGGTGTAGAGCTTCTTCCCCGCAGCCTGAACTCTCCCGGGAGACTATTTGTGTCTCCAGTACAGGGCTTCGGAAGCCATCTTGTCATAGCCCTGCACTCTGCCTGTCAGCGCGGGAGATGTGCTGCAGGAGGACTCGGGGAGCTGCACGCCAGATGCCGGGAGAGGAGGAGACTTCTGTCAGGTAAGTAAATTGTTTCTTTTTCACAGGTGCAATTTTTTTTTCTGGTGTCTGCTGCCCACATTGGGCTTGATTCACAAAGCGGTGCTAACTGTTAGCTCGCCTGTGAAAACCCCCTTAGCACGTCTAAACAAGCTTTTCGTGCATAAAACTTTACGCGCGCAAAACTTTATGCGCGTAAAACTTTACGCGTGTACTGCACAGAGCACAGGGCGCACTGCGCGAAGTGCCCATTAAAGCCTATGGGACTTAGCGCGCGTAAAACTTTGCGCGCGTAAAACTTTACGCGCGCAAAGTTAGCGCACGATCTGATTGAGAAATCCGGTGCTAACCTACTTAGCACCCTGGTTAGCGCGTCTAAAGACTTTAGAAGTGCTAAGTAGGTTAGCACCGCTTTGTGAATCAAGCCCATTGTGATTTTCAGGTGTCTGCTGCCCACATTACGATTTTCTGGTGACTGCTGCCCACATTGTGATTTTCAGGTGACTGCTGCCCACATTACGATTTTCAGGTGTCTGCTGCCCACATTACGATTTTCTGGTCACTGCTGCCCACATTGCGATTTTCTGGAGCCTGCTGCCAACATTACGATTTTCTGGTAACTGCTGCCCACATTGTGATTTTCTGGTAACTGCTGCCCACATTGGGCTTGATTCACAAAGCGGTGCTAACCTACTTAGCACGTCTAAAGTCTTTAGACGCGCTAACCAGGGTGCTAAGTAGGTTAGCACCGGATTTCTCAATCAGATCGTGCGCTAACTTTGCGCGCGCAAAGTTTTACGCGCGCTAAGTCCCATAGGCTTTAATGGGCACTTCGCGCGGAGCGCCCTGCGCTCTGTGCAGTACGCGCGTAAAGTTTTACGCGCATAAAGTTTTGCGCGCGTAAAGTTTTATGCGCGATAAGCTTGCTTAGACGTGCTAAGGGGGTTTTCACAGGCGTGCTAACAGTTAGCACCGCTTTGTGAATCAAGCCCATTGTGATTTTCAGGTGTCTGTTGCCCACATTGCGATTTTCTGGTCACTGCTGCTCACATTGTGATTTTCAGGTATCTGCTGCTCACATTGCGATTTTCTGGTCACTGCTGCCCACATTGTGATTTTCAGGTGTCTGCTGCCCACATTACGATTTTCTGGTCATTGCTGCCCACATTGTGATTTTCAGGTGCCTGCTGCCCACATTACGATTTTCTGCTCACTGCTGCCCACATTGTGATTTTCAGGTGTCTGCTGCCCACATTACGATTTTCTGGTCATTGCTGCCCACATTGCGATTTTCAGGTGTCTGCTGCCCACATTACGATTTTCTGGTGACTGCTGCCCACATTACGATTTTCTGGTGACTGCTGCCCACATTGTGATTTTCAGGTGTCTGCTGCCCACATTACGATTTTCTGGTGACTGCTGCCCACATTACGATTTTCTGGTGACTGCTGCCCAAATTGTGATTTTCAGGTGTCTGCTGCCCACATTACGATTTTCTGGTCACTGCTGCCCACATTGCGATTTTCTGTTGTCTGCTGCCCACATTGTGATTTTCTGGTGCCTGCTGCCCACATTGCGATTTTCTGGTGACTGCTGCCCACTGTACGATTATTTTCTGATGACTGCTGGCTGCTGCCCACATTACGATTATTTTCTGATGGCTGCTGCCCACATTACGATTTTTTTCTGGTGACTGCTGCCCACTTTACGATTATTTTATGGTGAAATGCTGCCCACTTTACAATTATTTTATAGGTAAATGCTGCTCAATTTATGATTAATTTCTAGTGAAATGTTGCCCACTTTACGATTATTTTATGGTGAAATGCTGCCCACTTTACGATGATTTTATGGTGAAATGCTGCCCAACTTACGATTCATTTCTGGTGAAATGCTGCCCATTTTACGATTCATTTCTGGTGAAATGCTGCCCAATTTACGATTCATTTCTGGTGAAACATTGCTGCATTAGGATTATTTTCTAGTGAAACATTGCTGCATTAGGATTATTTTATAGTGAAACGCTGCCCTATTACGATTATTTGGTGCCTATGGGGAGGGCCCCATCCTCATTTTCGCAGGGGGACCCAGTGATTTCTAGTTACGCACCTTGGGGGAGGGTCTCTCTGACTGGCGGTATGAGAGCGGGGGTACTAGGGGGGGCGGTGCAGAGATACATTATCTTTCTCGGCGGCGGTGATGGCGTCCCAGGTCTCCATGGCTAGTTGGCTACCTTTCATCCTGGCTCTAACGTAACGCTCCTCCCCCTGAAGGCCATTGGACATCAGAGTATGCGTCCATGGAGAGAGAAGTACTGCTGCTGGATGAGCTGGAATCTGGATAAGGCAAGTGCAGCCAGGGCTCACTGAGAGGCAGGGCAGGGGGGGGGGGATGTTTGGAAGCCAGCCAGCCAATCCATGAGCCACCATATGTGAGAGGGAGTGGGGGGGGGGGGGGGGGTTCATCTGGCTATATATACAGGGGAAATCTGACTATATACACTGCCTATATGCAGGGGGATCTGACTATATACACTGGCTATATGCAGGGGGATCTGGCTATATACACTGGCTATATGCAGGGGGATCTGGCTATATGCAGGGGGATCTGGCTATATACACTGGCTATATGCAGGGGGATCTGGCTATATACACTGGCTATATGCAGGGGGGTCTGGCTATATACACTGGCTATATGCAGGGGATCTGGCTATACACACTGGCTATATGCAGGGGGATCTGGCTATATACACTGGCTGTATGCAGGGGGATCTGGCTATATACACTGGCTATATGCAGGGGGAGGCATCTGGCTACATACAGTGGGTATATGGCTATATACAGGGGGGAATCTCTGGCTATATATACAGGGGATCTGACTATATACACTGGCTATATATACAAGGGGGATCTGGCGAAATACAAGGGGGAATGTAGTGAACGGGGAGTCATCTGGCTATATACTATAAATGGGGATCATGTGGTTACTTATCCTAACTGGGGGGGGGGCTCATCTGGCTACCTGTGTGATAAATGGGGGTCATCTGGTCACCTATACTAAAGAGGGGTGGGGTAATTTCGTTCATTAATTAATTGATCAATCCATAATAAAGGGGGGTTATCTGGCTACTTAATCACTGCCACAGTATATATATTTTGGCGAAACACTACTGCATCATGTGTATTTTGTAGGGAAACACTGCGCATTGTGTGTATTTTGTGGAGAAATGCTGTGCATCATGTGGATTTTGTGGCCAAACGCATGCGCGGTAGTGTGCGGCTTGCCAAAAGAGACCTATCAGGAACCCCCCCCTTGAAAATCCTGGATTTGCCCCTGAAGAGAAGGGGAAGAGGCCGGAGGGAGAGAAAAACTGTGTGTGTAATCTCATAATCATAGTAGCCAAGCATTGCTGGAGACTAAAGCTTGTATTTTACAGACAGAAAAAAAACCCTTCCAGTCTGTAAAATACAAGCTCTTTTCCTGTTGGCTGACAATGTTAGAACATACAACCAGGAGGTAGAGAGATTTTTTTTTGCAAATATAAGTGTCATCCAAAAACATTAATTACAAGGGACCTTGCGATGTTTGTGAGGTATTTATGGCAAATAGATAAGACCCTTGGTGTACTTGTCTACATAGACAAGGCTGACATGGACCCTATCCTGTTCACTCTACACTGCTGGAGCCTGGAAACAGTTTTCTGTATATTACTGAGCAGGCGCACTCAGAGGGGGGGGGGTTTCACACATTATTCCTGGGGGGGGGGGAAGGGGGGGATAAGTGCTCCATTGTAGCGCCGCCCATGCTTCCCAGATTCATGAATTTCATTGCTTCACTAATTGTAACATTAGGTGGTTCCAAATTTGGGTAGTGCATCTCCGAATAAGCTGCCTAGTATTTGCCTGTAATGTAATGCTAGCCAGTCTCCCTGCAATTTGTACAGTGCAGTATAATCTTCATGCAATTTTATAGACTTGTATAATATCAGGGCCAACCTAAGCAATCAGCTGAAATTACAATCTGCATGATGATGCATACTATTAATGGTAATATTGCACAAAATTGTACCCTAGGATTTTATTGTGTGTGGTCAGACATCGCTCCCTTCACAGCTGAAACACTATCTGTAAGTAAGAAGACAAATGCAGATTGTTCCCAGCCTGTTTGGTTTCTTTGTCATTCATATGGGGATACAGCAGGACTACAACACACCAAACTTCAAGAATATTTATCAATCATTTTCTTGGCTGCACATGCAAGACGTTCCATGCTGTAAGGAATAATGGGAGAAGATGTAACATGCAGAGTTACATCAGCAAGTTTAGCTATGTTCCTCGCTGCATTTAATAACCTACTGAGCAGACAGCCTCTCTCTGTAATTTTAAACTTGAATTATCTCTCCGGGATAATATGAATATTCCTTTTGATAACATCTGTGGGAAATCTCCCATCAACCTCTGTAGATGTCAGAGTGACTCGCTGCCTTTATCTAGTAATGTAGTGCCTTGTATTTAAGCCGTGATCTTCCTGTGAGTGATGTCCACGTTCGCCTCCTCCGCTTGAATTATTGAGTGTTTGATATGTGATTATCAGTGACACATGAACTGTGCAGATGACTGAAATGAAGACTGGTACTTCCACTGGTGGGCAGAAGGATGATCTATTAGTCCTGTGTGACATGAGCTCTACAGCAGTATCCACCTGGACAACAGATGCAGCAACAGCTGTGCTGGAATGAAGAGCATTGTATACATTTTTCAGGATCTCAGCGAAATTATCCATATAAACAAGGCTTAGTATTTTTACCTGAATAGCACGCCATCAGCTGTGATCGTTTAGAGCACACCGGACATTCTATGAAGATGAGATACTTCTTAAAGGGCTTCACTAACTTCATGTGAACTTATCAATAACATTTCAATGAATGAATAAAACACATGTCAACATTAAATTCCAATCCAGGTTCAGCTATTTTCCTACAACTGTGCAGAAGACACAGTGGCAGAGCTTGTGCAAAGGTTCCTTGAGGAGCCCATTGTTACGTAATGTACAGACTAACCAGCAAGCTCATAGTGACCAAGAACTCATTGGAGTGTGTAAGGGACTACAATGGTCCTAAAAGCCCCCTTACTAAGATGTTAAGAAAAACAAAAGTTTGCTTTCCTAAAACAGAAAGACTTTGCGATAATTCAGGTTGGAGTGAGCTTGAGATGTCTCCCAAAGCAACACTGCTGAATATATGCAAATTAAAGAGAACCCGAGGTGTGTTTAAAGAATGTTATCTGCATACAGAGGCTGGATCTGCCTATACAGCCCAGCCTCTGTTGCTATCCCAAACCCCACTAAGGTCCCCCTGCACGCTGCAATCCCTCATAAATCACAGCCGTGCTTTGAGGCTGTGTTTACATCTGTAGTGTCAGTCTCAGCTGCTCCCCCACCTCCTGCATAGCTCCGGTCCCTGCCCTAGTCCCTTCCCTCCAATCAGCAGGGAGGGAAGGGATGCAGGCGGGGACTGGAGTTCTGCAGGAGGCGGGGAGAGCAGCAGACTGACACTATAGAGATAAACACAGCCAGCTCTGACAAGCTGTTTGTCAGCAGCGTGGCTGTGATTTATGGAGGGATTGCAGAGTGCAGGGGGACCTTCGGGGGGTTTGGGATAGCAACAGAGGCTGGGCTGTATAGGCAGATCCAGCCTCTGTATGCAGATAATATTCTTCAAACCCACCTCGGGTTCTCTTTAACCATTGTACCCTTAGAAGCTAAACACACCTCCAGAACCGCTGGAATGCAATGATGTGTCATCTTGTTAATTTGTACAGAGCCATCATAATCCAACATGCATACAGACTGTTTCGGATTGTTTGATCCTCATCAGTGCATGGCATGGATTAATTTGGCTCTATCGAGTAGGGCTTGTAAATCCGAGAGGTACAGACTAACCAGCAAGCTCATGGTGACCCAGAACTCATTGGAGTGGGTAAGGGACTACAATGGTCCTTAAAGCCCCCTTACTAAGATGTTACTAAGATAGTAAGGGGGCTTTTAGGACCGTCCCTTACACACTCCAATGAGTTCTGGGTCACCATGAGCTTGCTGGTTAGTCTGTACCTCTCGGATTTACAAGCCCTACTCCATAGAGCCAAATTAATCAATGCCATGCACTGATGAGGATCAAACAATCCGAAACAGTCTGTATGCATGTTGGATTATGATGGCTCTGTACAAATTAACAAGCTGACACATCATTGCATTCCAGCGGTTCTGGAGGTGTGTTTAGCTTCTAAGGGTGCAATGGTTAATTTGCATATATTCAGCAGTGGTGCCTGGGAGACATCTCAAGCTCACTCCAACCTGAATTATCGCAAATTCTTTCTGTTTTAGGAAAGCAAACTTTTTTGTTTTACGTAATGTAGTGAGGAAATTCAGCTAGGGAATGATGGAAAAGGAACATACTTATGCAGACAGCCATTAGCAGAACAAGCTAGCCAACAACAACGTAAGGACAAGAAGAGATTCTAATATACAGTACAGTTTGGACAATGTAACAGTAAAACCTCCAGTTTGGAAGCAGGAATGCCAATTAAAAGGCACCGGATGTGAGAAAGATATGGCCATATTTATTTCCTGCTAAACAATGCAAATGGCCTGGCTGTCCTGCTGATCTCTGCCTCTAGTGCTTTTAGTCATAGACTCTGAACAGGCATGCAGATCAGATGTTTTTGAGTGAAGTCTGACTGGATTAGCTCCATGCTTGTTTCAGGTAGGTGATTATTATTATTATTTAGTATTTATATAGCACCAACATATTCCAGAGCACTTTACAGAGTATACAAGTCCTATCACTAACTGTTATTCAGACACTACCGATGCCAGAAAGATCAGCAGGACACCAAGCAACTGGTATTGTTTAACCATCCTGCCGGTATGGACGAGCTCAGCTCGTCCATTACCGCCGGAGGCTGCCGCTCAGGCCCTACTGGGCTGATTTTCTTCAAATAAAAAGCAGCACACGCAGCCGGCACTTTGCCAGCCGCGTGTGCTACCTGATCGCCGCCGCAGCGCGGCGATCCGCCGCGTGCTGTGGCGATCCGCCGCGTGCTGCGGCGAAAGAGGGTCCCCCCAGCCGCCGGAGCCCAGCGCAGCCGGAACAAATAGTTCCGGCCAGCGCTAAGGGCTGGATCGGAGGCGGCTGACGTCAGGATGTCGGCTGACGTCCATAACGTCACTCCGCTCGTCGCCATGGCGACGAGGCAAGCAAAACAAGGAAGGCTGCTCATTGCAACCTTCCTTGTTAATTCTGATTGCCGGAGGCGATCGGAATTACGCTTCAGGAGCGCCCTCTAGTGGGCTTTCATGCAGCCAACTTTCAGTTGGCTGCATGTAATAGTTTTTTTTATTTTATTTAAAAAAAACCCTCCCGCAGCCGCTCTGGCGATCTTAATAGAACGCCAGGGTAGTTAAAAGGAAATAAGTATTGCAGCCTTCATACCCCTCTCACTTCATGTGCCCTTTAAAGTATTACAAGGCCAAATCTCGAAATTTTGATCATTACCTGTTTCATATTAGAATCCATAGATGAGTTCCTCCGCTCCCTCTGTCCCATTCCGCCTCAAATGTATTTATTACATTGCCCCCAGGCTGCGACCCGACCCCACAGCACGGGTCGTCTCCTATGCCACATCAAGATGGCCACCGCCAAGATCCGCGCCTGCGCAGTACGCATGGAGATGTGAGCGCGCCCGCTGCCACGCTAGGAGGACGCTGACATCGAGTACGTGGCTGGGCGAGGGCGGAGAGCTGCGCAGCCGCACTCTCCGCCATGCGTACTGCGCAGGCGCGGATCTTGGCGGTGGCCATCTTGATGTGGCATAGGAGACGAGATTGTCTGTAGTCCCTTTCTGCTATCCTGCACAGTAAGTGTACAAAAATGGTTCTGTCATTTTTGCAAATTAGTCTAACTTAGCCCAGTGTCCTGAAGCGTAAATAGAAGGCTAATAAGATTTTAGTGCTGGAAAGTTTCAAAGGGTCATTCCTTACTTTACTGTGTGTTTTGCAGCTGAATGAAGCAAATTTTATATCAGACGGTCATGGCTGCTGTTTAGAATTCAGTTTTAAAATGTAAAACCTTAAACTAAAAATAAAAATCTGAGACTCTGTTCTATATAACTGATGCCCTATTTGCAATTAGGACTACTCATACAACTAATGATCTCATAAGTTTATCCTAAGCTCAGGTTTACTCAAGCTGTTTGATGGTAAGTTTTAGAGCTGAGCCTGGAGACTTTAACACACTATATTATTACAATGTGTATGATTATTCATATAAATAATACTAATAATTTGTAATTGAAAATACATCGAGCTGGCTCTTTCATGTGCTCTATACAACAGGCAAATGATCCTACGGGGTTCGTTCTTATTGTGAAGTCACAACATGATAAAATGTGGGCAGAGCACAGTGTTTACATCATTGTCAATATACACCAGTAGATAAACCTTCTAAGCAGGTGCACAGGATGAATATTGAAGTTGTAAAACACTACTATTATCAAATAAATAAAATCTTTCACACTAGCAGCTAACAAGCGTAACGTATTTGCAATGCTATCTATACAGCAATAACTTGCCTGTGGTAATATGCTACACCAATGTAAATTATGTGCAAAATAAAATTCATTTAAAAGAGTAAGACTCTGATGAGTGTTGTAAGGTAAAAGGGCCTTCAGTAAGCTAAGGGATCTGTTGAACATTGCCAATTGGGCCTGGATGTATTAAATACGTGCTTACATGCAGCTGCAGTCCCTCATGCACTACCAATCCAATACCTTTACATCAATCCTTGCAGTCAATGTGATTGACCCAGGCAACATTTGCAAATACATAAAAGATCTAGGTATGTACATTGGTCCACAGCACACCAGATAGAGGGCAAAATCCAATATACTTTATCATATGTCACTGGTAAAGGATATTGGATTTTACACTATATCTGTTTGCTGTGGACCAATGTATATACTTTGAACTGCTGCCTGGTGAAAGTTATGCACAACCAGTATACATACATACTGTGAGTGGTTCACACAGCTGTATATACATGGTGTTTTCTATGTCTAGGAGAACTGATGGAGAAGCATGTGATCAATTTGCGTCAGATGATAGATATGAAAGTCTCTGATTTGCTAGTCATGATCATGTGCTAAAGCAGGATGTTATCAGCTGATCAAACAAATCACATGCTTCTCCATGAGTTCTCCTAAATATGACCATCACTATATATACCATAAAGAATCTTAAGTTTGGTTTGTTGGGTTTCTGTTGTTCTCCAGCTCAGAACAAATTGAGTGCATATTACCAAAAGGCTATAGAGGAACTGGCATATAGAGTTGGTTTATTGTATTTAATAAATAAAGTTATATACTGAATGTGTATATTTTCAGCTAAGGGCTGCCTACCTTTAACAAATAGCTATTTTTTATGTAGAAAAAAGGGATTGTATACATTGGGAAACTTAAAGGGAACCTGAGACAGGGGTTTTAAAAATAAATAAATTATACAACCAAACTTCTAGGATCCAGGCGGCGCAGATGGACAGCGATCAGTCTGGAGGGGGCTGGAGGAAGCCCCAGGTATGCATAATTTTTAATTTTATTTAATTTTTAAATCCCCTATCTCAGGTGCACTTTAAAGTAGAGTTCAATAAATTGTGAAACTGGGCATAGGCGTATAAGAATGCCTCCACTTACACCCCACTTCCCAGTGCAGTGCTCACTCCCCATTATATACATCCCTCTAATGTATAGATCCCTAAAGCACTGAGGTTAGCATCTGAAGAAGATCATCATGGCAGAAGCAGAGAAAGTTGAATAGTACTGTATAATGCCAGCATTGCTTCCAGATGCTGGCCTCTCCCTCTGCAGGAGGTGAGGATTGGACTTCATGGAGGGCTTCGCTAATTAGTCCCCAGTCCTCCAGGGGGTAATGAGAACAGGCATGTGCCAGTATGCAGATTAATGAACAACACCAAGTCACATTCATGCAAAAACGAGCATTTTTTATGTTCAATATCAGTAGAATCATTAATTTTGACATTTTGATTGGATGCATGTATGGTGAACGTTGGCTGCAGTATCCCGTGGCAGCATACTCTCAATGAAGGTTATTGTCCATCATAATATGCTTGCAATGAAGCAGTGAACAAGTGACAGATTCGGGACAAATGTGGATAGTTGCATTACCATCAAAGAGCATTCGCTAACTGAAAATCCCTATATACCCTTAAGTATTTGGCAAATGCCTACTTACTGCAGCCAGGGCAGTTTCTAGGCTACATTGTACTCAGGGCAAGGGTGTAAAAATTTTGGTGAGTTGTTTCTACCATGCTTCCCGCTGTGCTAACTCTGCAATGGAGTGAGAAGCTCGGAGGGGGGACCCGGGAAGGAGGGAGGGAAAGTCTTGTGCCTTCCTAGTGGCTGAATCCCAGTGTACCCATGGCTCCCCTTCCATCGTTGCGCCCCCACTCCCTCACTGTACAGACACCCACTTTGCCCACCCTTAGAAACAGGGCTGACTACTGCATAATTTCAGTATGGGATGGTCAGCGGTTGATCCCTGATGTTTGGGGCTCCCCAAAAATTGTACCATTAATAGTGCTACTACAATGGCCTTGATTCATAAAAGGCTTTGCGGTAAAAAAAATCTGGGAGAGAAAATACCGCATTTGGTATTTTAGACTTCTATGTGCTAATTCATAAACATTTTCACAGGTGCGGTACAAATGCGTGTTTTCCCAAAGCCCAGCTGTCGGTAACATGAGGAATGTAGTTCTGTGCAGAGACAGCATTACAATAAAAGAGGCATCCCAGCTTCAGTTTTGATGTGCCTGTTTAGTTTTACTGCCTCTCCTTGCCCTGAATCTGCTCTGAATCTGTCTATTAGTCTTTCTAAACAATCTATTTAGTTGCCACAGCTTAGAAGAATGTCAAGAAATGTTAGACATGCAGGCTTTCTGATGTAAAAAAAAATCACAGCCTGGGGTATTCTGGAAAGCCTTGTTTGTTCTGCTCTCCCCGCTGCTACCTGAGAGATCTGTCTCCAATAACATTGCTCTTATCCACACCCTTATCACCTCTTCAAAGTAAGCGGTATTCTCTGTCCCAATACCGCCTGCTCTAATCTTTATGAATTGACATTTAGTGACATTTATTTACTGACATGTGCTGGAGGTGTTCACTGCATAAGGCGGTAATTTACCTCACTGCTCGTAAATTTCAGCTTTTCATGCAGAAACAGCTTTTATGAATTGACATTTTGCTAAGTGTTCGGTAAAGTCAGCTGTTTTCAGCATTACCGAATGCGGGAATGCTTTATGAATCGAGGCCAATGTGTACACACACACAAACACACACTGTGAGATTTGTTCAGCATGTTGAAGCGGAACTCCTACACCTCTGCAAACATCTGTGTGATTTCAGTCTTGTCAGCGGTAGAACCCGCCATTTTGCATATATTCCATCACCAGTGCTCCTATAATTGTGCTCTTACACGACTATGAATTCCCAGATCGTCCACAGCATGGCTTAAAGAGAATCTGTACTCATACAGAGCCTGCAGGGGGTGGAGAGGGTGTGTATAGCTTCTGCCTATAACAAGCAGAGCAGCACATTTTTGCCTGAGTGCCTGAGCCTGACAAAGCTGTCAGAGGAAAGAAGATTAGCTTATATAACAGGGATAATACAGCCACTGTGCAACTAGGAAAGGCTGCAGTAAGACAGACCACATTAGAACAGGTATAGGAACCTATAGGATAGAAGAAATAAGGCTGAAAATTTTGTTACAGAGTCTCTTTAAGTGTTTCTACGCAACCTTTTCTGTTTGTCTTATTATATCATTATACAGTTACAGACTGTTACGTACCAAAAGAAACCAACAACTAATGCTGCAGATCTCGGGGGAAATTAAAACATGCAGCATTCCATTCAAATGGCGCTAGGTGGGGGATGTTATTGTTCAGAGTAAATCTCAACAGCATAATAGCTGCATTTTAATTCAAGTTTTATTTTTAACTTTGGTTTCATTCCGTTTCTTGTAAAAGTGCAACAGCATCTGTGAAACAACATCCTACAGAATTCCCTAATTTACAGCATGTGAGCACAGCAGACTGGGAGACCAGCAGAAGTGTCATGTTTGTGTTTACGACAGTTTCTTTTTATTCAGCACACATAGTAGCAGTGGTAGGTGACTGAGGGCTCAGCTGGGGAGAGGCAGTAATAATACACAGCGAAAAAAAACTAAAAACATGTAATGTAGTCACCTGCAGCAGCAAATCAAATGTTGTCAAAATTGTATTAAGTATAGCATTTTAGTAGGAAGACTTTTTTGGTTCCTTCTGTCCCTTGATAAAAATCCTTGAGATTCTGGTTCTCCATGACTTATCAGGATAATCTCTCCTGCTTCCCAAGTCCTACCCATAGCACTGGCGAACTGAGGGGGCTATTCCGGGTGTCTGGAACCTCCCCCCTGCACTGAGCTGTGTATTCAGCCAGGGAAGCCTGCATAATATAAACAGCCTCATTCTCCCTCCCTTCTTACTTCTGGTGCTTCCCTCCAGCTAATAGAATGAGAGAGGCAGCCCAGCTTCCCTCACAAGAAGATACAGCCTGCAGTGAGAGAATGTTGATTATGGAGTCCTGGACTCTCCACAGCACAGAAGTGTCCGACATGATGAAATTAGAGTGCAGGCAAGCTGGTAAATATGCACAGCATGATGCAGAGCTTGCCTGGACTCAGGGTCCGTGGGCAAACATCTGTCTGGTCTCTCCCCATTGTTATAATGACTGCATGTGAGTAAGGTGTTTAACAAGCTGAAAAGTTTTTGACAGTCCCTAGACTCCAGTAGGGCTTCTTTCTGACTTGTGTGAGAGACTGACAGGGACAGGAGTCCGATTACAGGCAAGTAGCCTGTCTGATGTGGGACTGCAATACAGATAAGTTCTCTGCTCCATCTCAGGCTATTCTCAATTTCTCCACTCCTCTCTCTGGGCTAGTGCACGCCAAAATGACAATAGCAATCGCTAGCAATTTGTGAGTGTGATTTTGTGAAGTGATTTTCAAAGCGATTTTTGAATGAATTGCTCAAAAACATGCTACATGCAGTATACCTGCGATTTTGAAAAAATCACAACGCTGCTGTGGGAACACCCACATAGGGTAACATTAGTCAAGCGCTTTTCAAATCACTGTTGATTTGAAAAACGCTCAGAAGCACTCTTGGTGTGCACCGGCCCTCCCTCATTCACCTTTGTTTCCCTCTTCCCCTAGAGCTGGCTGTGTGTTCTTGTCATAGAGGAAAGCTAAATAAAAGTGCAATCCTGGTGAGGCAAAATATTATTATTTATTATTTATATAGCGCCGCCATCTTCCGCAGATGCATATATCCCTGCATCATATGGGTATCGCTTGCGCTATGTGACACTATGTAGCATATTCCACTGAATTGTCCAAACTAAGTCTATCTCCCGTTCCTCTCTCGGGGAGTTGTTCCAGCGCTGTACCCCGTTCACATTTGCTGCTACCAGAAGCCCTCAGAAACACTCGTGTCCTTGAGTACTTCCAAAGATAGGCAGTTCCGTAATACGCCAGCGCACTTTTGTGCATGGGCAGTATGGAGCCACCTGTATTCGGAAGCACTCGGGGACATACGTGCTTCTGGACCTTTCAGGAACCCCCCCCCCCCCTTAAAAATCCTGCGTTTGCCCCTGCCATAGAGCCATATTAATCCATGCCCTTTACTGATTAAGGCCAACATAGCCTGAGGGGCATTTCAGATATCTGCACTGCGCTGACATATATGATCCGAGCAGCATAATATGTCTCCGCTATGCACTCTATTGTAGTCCTATGCTAAGGTGTAACAGCCATTGCAATGAATGGCAGCATCTTCTACTGCAAGTAAAATTGTGACAGGGTGCATTGTATCACAGTGCGCAAAACCACAACCAATGTGTGTGAAAGAGTTCATGTAAAAGTATGGGTCCATTTCACATATCTACTGTAAGTCTGGTCTCTGCTGCACCATACTGCATCTCAGCAGAGCCAGTGTGAGCCAAGAATAAAACAGTTATCAAAGAAAACTAAATACATAACATGAAAGAGCTACAGGCATGTTGTACACCAGCAGCTATGGATGTATTTTTTGCTTTTTAGGTACATAAAAGAATGATTTGCATATTCTCTCACTGACTTAAAGCGGGATTGTCACCATAAAAATCAAATTTCAACAGCAACTGGTCTGAGTGTATTAAGTGATAAAGATGTTATTCCTGCATTCAAAACTTTTTCTGCTGTTATGATTTGGAGTTATTACATACTTATGGAGCACTGGTCCTTTAGTAGTCAGTGCCAAACAGTTGCATGCTTTTTGTCTATAATTTATTCCTCCTTTTCCATTTATTTCCCTGCCTAGCTGCTTATCTGAAACACGATCCCCTGCTCACTTGTGTTTACAAACAAGGCTGAGGAGACTCAGCGATTGGAGGAGAAAAGAAACAAAAGTAAAGGACAGTAATGACAGCAGGATTTAGCCTGTGGGCAAAAGACATGGCCCCCACCAGGAACAGAATTCTCTTAATTTACTATATAACATTCACTGAAATCAAAACGTGGACAGTACAATACACGTGTTATGTAAGTAGATCAAGTATTTATCTACTTATATATGTGTTTTTTTCCCTGACATAGTATGGCTAATCCTCCTGCTTTAAAGTGATACATTATGGGAGTCATTTGTTACTCACTTGAAGCTGAATATTTGTGCATACATTATGTTTTAAAAAGTTGAAATTTAGCACATTGTTTTAGGTAGCAGGGCTTTTTTTTTTTTTTTTTTTTAGCCTTCTGTAAAATGCCAGTGGTTATGGTTCTACATGACTTAAAGTAAACCTGTAAGGTGTCAAAGCTTTTAAGTAAATACTAATCTAAGAAGAGGGAAGCATCTGTATACTCCAGAAGCCTCCTGGATTGTCCTAGACTCCACTGCTGCTGCCCGGGACTCTCTTCTTGTTTGTGGCCACACTCCTGCCTGTGTATGAGCAGGGACATTATAACGATCGGTGTAGCAACACAGATGTCTGATTATGTGTGATCTGCAGAATCACCAATAATACAGACACTATACCTGATTATATGGTGATCTGCAGAATCACCAATAATGCAAGTATAGCTAACAGTATAATGCAATAGTGTATAGTGCTTGGTGCAACAGTAACAGAGTAGAATAACTAGGTCTCACCAGAGGAGCTGGTGGGCACTATTAGAACACAGTATCGGATAGATAGATAGAACCTCACCAGAGGAGCTGGTGGGAACTATTAGAACACAGTAACTGGCTAGTTTGGCAGAACCTCACCAGAGGAGCTGGTGGGAACTATTAGAACACAGTAACTGACTAGTTTGGCAGAACCTCACCAGAGGAGCTGGTGGGAACTGTTAGTACACCTAACCAGTGGCAAGGGCCCACTGGTGAGTAGAGAGGTCAGACAGGCTAGGTTCGGCAACTGAGAGACAGATACAGTACAGAATCAGTAAGCAAGAGAGGAGTAAGTATTCAGGCAGTGTTTCAGCAACTAGATCAGATGGGCAGATGTACAGAATCAATAAGCAAGAGCAGAGTCAGAGATAGCCAGAGTCATACACAGAGTATCAAATATACAGTAATAATAATAATCCTAGTCTTGTGTGAAATCCCTGGTTTCCTCCCGGATCAAAGCACACCGGATACTAGTCTAAGGTCTGAGCGCTAACACGTATGTATTCGCAACCGCAGACAGGTTGTGAGTGAGCAGAGAAGGCTTAAGAAGCAGAGGAGACCTCACAGCCGCTCCCACCAATAATCAACCAATCCAGAGCGGTGTGAGTCCCCTCTGACGTCAGCCCACCAGCGGGTCAGCTGACGCGCCTCCTCCCAGCATAAAGGTCCTGTCTACAAGCGCGGCTGCGCGATACAGCAACCCTCTGTGTAAATGACAATTCCGTCCTCGGCGTGCTAGACGCCGACGGAACGGAAAACACCTCTGAACAGGGACCCCAGGCGGCTACGGAGACACCCGGCATGCCCGCAGCCGCAGATGTTACAGACATACTGCACATGCACAGCAGCACTAAGCCACTTGTGCATGGAGGAAAAAAACATCTTCGTGTGTGCACTTACAGTCGTGCTTGTACGCGAAGAAGTGTGTGGCCACGAAAGCATATACAACAAGCCCTTGTCAAATGTGATTAGAAGAATCCAGCACTGGAACCGTGGACCACAGGATGATCGGGAAAACCTCTGGACTATCCAGGGAGGTAAAGGTGTGTGTGCTTTACCACCCACATGGGGAGTTTGGATCCAAAGAGGGGCCCCATGCTAATTCTACTAGGGGGCCCTGTGGGCCATTTCTGCACCCCGGCTCAAACGGACAATATGTCAACCAGAGACATGTCACCGGTGTGCTGCTTTAGCTGGGAAGGCAGTGTGCCGCCCTTCTCTTATTGCTTACAATGATACACCTTGGAAGCTCTCAAGGGCCTCATAGAAGGGCAAGTAGGATTCAGCCCGAAGGCCTTGAGTTTGACACCTGTGGTCTTCTGAGTATCTAATTTTTTTTCCCCCTGCTTCATGTACACTTTAATAGGGTACTTACTAAAACCATTAGATGTGTCCTAACCATATACCACATTTAAACAGATCTTTAAAATCCCCCTTTTCAAACTAACTTACCCATGAGTTTTACTACTAAGTATCCACAATCTCCTACAATCTTTCTTCTTAAGGTAGCCATACACTGATAGATTTGCAGCAGATTCGACCATCAGATAGATATCTGTCAGATGCCTGCCAGGTCGAATCTGACAGGAATCTATGTGATGTGTGCCACACACACTAGGAACAGATTTCCTATAGTTTTCAGAATGAAATCTATTGAAAATCGATCTAAAGGCATTACTGCACCATTAGATCCAATGCAACTTTTCGGGCTGGCAGCAGATCAACCCAATTTCCCATCCTGTCAGATAGATCAAATCGATCGAAATCGGCTGCAAATCGATCGATCGACTGATTCGATAGAATCGATCAATTGACCAGTGTGTGGGCCTTTTAGATTATAAGCTTGGATAGGCATTGCCCTCTTCTACTTCTGTATCATATCTTAGATTGAACCCAATCAGTATGTTTCTAGCTTACACCTCCTCTCATTTATTGCTTAGTGCTGCATGCCATGTTGGCAATCAGTAAGTAAGTAAGGAATTCAAGTGGAGTCCCAGGATAACATTTTCTTTGGAAGCCACAAAGCAATAAAAAGCATACATCTGTAACTGTTCCTCACACTGACAAGAAGGTTTTGCAGTGAGATGCGAAAGTTTGGGCAACTTTGTTAATCGTCATGATTTTCCTGTATAAATTGTTGGTTGTTACAATAAAAAATGTCAGTTAAATAGATCATATAGGAGAGACACACAGTGATATTTGAGAAGTGAAATGAAGTGTATTGGATTTACAGAAAGTGCACAATAATTGTTTAAATAAAACTAGGCAAGTGCATAAATTTGTCATTTTATTGATTCCAAGAACCTTTAGAACTAATTATTGGAACTCAGTTTGGCTTGGTAAGCTCAGTGACCCCTGACCTACATACACAGATGAATCCAATAATGAGAAAGAGTATTTAAGGGGGTTAATTGTAAGTTTCCTCCTGTTTTAATTTTCTCTGAAGAGTAGCAACATGGGGGTCTCAAAACAACTCAAATGACCTGAAGACAAAGATTGTTCACCATCATGGCTTAGGGGAAGGATACAGAAAGCTGTCTCAGAGATTTCAGCTGCCTGTTTCCACAGTTAGGAACATACTGAGGAAGTGGAAGACCACAGGCTCAGTTTAAGTTAAGGCTCGAAGTGGCTGACCTAGAAAAATATCGGATAGACAGAAGCGAAAAATGATGAGAACAGTCAGAGTCAACCCACAGACCAGCACCAAAGACCTACAACATCATCTTGCTGCAGATGGGATCACTGTGCATCGTTCAACCAGTCGACGCACTTTACACAAGGAGATGCTGCAAGAGTGATGCAGAGAAAGCCTTTTCTCCGCCCACAGCATAAACATAGCTGCTTGAGGTATGCTAAAGCACATTTGGACAAGCTAGCTTCATTTTGGAATAAGGTGCTGTGGACTGATGAAACTAAAATTGAGTTATTTGGGCATAACAAGGGGCGTTATGCATGGAGGAAAAATAACACAGCATTCCAAGAAAAACACCTGCTACCTACAGTAAAATATGGTGGTGGTTCCATCATGCTGTGGGGCTGTGTGGCCAGTGATGGGACTGGGAATCTTGTCAAAGTTGAGGGACGCATTCATTGCACTCAGTATCAGCAGATTCTGGATACCAATGTCCAGAAATCAGTGACAAAGCTGAAGCTGCCCCGGGCTCGATCTTTCACCAAGACAATGATCGTAAACACACCTCAAAATCCACTAAGGCATTCATGCAGATAAACAAGTACAACATTTTGGAATGACCATCTCAGTCCTCAGACCTGAATATAATAAAAATCTGTGGTGTGAGTTAGAGAGGTGTCCATGCTTTGAAGCCATCCAACCTGAATAAACTAGAGATGTTTTGTATAATAGAATGGTCCAAAATACCTTCAACCAGAATCTAGACTCTCATTAGAACTTACAGGAAGCGTTTAGAGGCTGTCATTTCTGCAAAAGGAGGATCTACTAAATATTGATTTATTTATTTTTTGTGGTGCCGAAATTTATGCACCTGCCTAATTTTATTTAAACACTTTCTGTAAATCCGAAAAACTTCATTTCACTTCTCAAATATCACTGTGTGTGTCTCCTATATGATATATGTAATGATTTGCTCAGCTGCCTGTGCAGGCAGGCAGCTTTTTGACCATTGTTTTGATTTGCATGCTGCAGGACTCTGGAAAGAAGAGCTTCTGTCAGTTTTGCAGCTTGTGCTTGCAGAGGAATTTGCATACGTTGTCATGCAAATTGCCTGGCCACATTCATTGGAGGCGTGTACTATAAGTACTATGTCTTTCCCACAATGCTTGGCTGTTCATAAGGATTTAGTCCTATGTAACACTCCTGGTGGGGTGTCAGCCTTGCTCTCTGTTTGAACATCAGCTTAGAGTAATTCCTGAATCTGCGCTAGGCAGATTTCCCTAGTGCAGTTAGGATTGTATTATCTGTATTGCCTGTTCTGTCTTGTCTTGCCTGTTGCCATTGTCCTGTCCCTATGGTGGTTGACAGAAAATGGTTCTGATCTCTGTTCTTGGAGTATAGCTGGTGCAGCGGTTGCTTCCAGCTATCTCTTCTGTTCTGTCTCCTGGGATCGCACTAGCTACTTTTTGCTAGCGCTGGGGATCCTTCTGTTCTGTCTCCTGGGATCGCGCTAGCTACTTTTCGCTAGCGCTGGGGATCCTTCTGTTCTGTCTCCTGGGATCGCGCTAGCTACTTTTCGCTAGCGCTGGGGATCCTTCTGTTCTGCTACTCTGTACCTGGATCGCGCTAGCCACTTTTCGCTAGTGCTGTGGATCCAATCTCTCGCTTGTCCCTGTTTTCATGTGTCTGTCTTATCTGCTACGACCGCTTGCTGGAGGCTCGGTGAGGTAACCGTTAAGCAAGCGTTCGCGTCCTCTGTTTCATGTTTGTCTGTCGATGGTTAGTTAGGCGTGCTTGTCTCTATTGTGCTTATCACGTGGAAACCGCGCATAACCGCGTGCACTGTTGCGAATGAGTGCGGTGTTCGCGGTTAGCTAGCGTTTGTTGTTTTCCGCATCTTCTCATTGTATTATTTACTGTGCCTTTGCTACCCTCGTATTCTGTCCTGATCTGCCTTGTGTCACGTCTGGCGATCGCACCTCTCGCAATCGCGTTCCTATTTCATATCTGCTGTTGTGTGTGCGCGGTCGCGGGGTGGCGACTGGATTGGTGCACACACATACAACCTGTCCCTTTGCTCGTTCTCATTCGCAATCGCCTCTCTTGCGATTGCGTTCTGCGCTTCGTACAATTCCTGTCTGGCATTTGTGGAGGTACAGAGGATTGGTTCCTCTGCACTCCCCAGCGCCATCTGCCGACAGGAATTTCCCTCTACAGGTGCGTAGCACCTTTTGCTGGGTGCCTGCAATTACACGCTTGTGGAGGATTTCCGCCGTGTCAGCGCACGCGTTGTGCGCTGATCACGGAGAAAGTTCCACAATCGTTACAATATATTTAACTGCCATTTTTTATGGTAACAACCAACGATTTATACAGGAAAATCATGACGATTAACAAGGTTGCCCAAACTTTCGCATCCCACTGTATATGAAGGTCCATTTTACTTAACAGTAATGGTCACAGATATGCAGTGACAATGGATAATACTGTAGCTTTACTGCCAGAAAGTCACTCTCATACATATTAACAATCATATTGTGCATATCATACAAACTTGGCTTAACTGGCACTCCACCTGATCATGTGGTCTGTTGGGTTACATCTTGATACTTAATTGTTGAAGCAACATGTTTGTGGAAATATGAGTTTTGCTAATTTTCGTGAACTTTGTGCAATTGCTAGTAAAGGTGAATAGGGAACTATAACTAATTTTTTTATGATGATGTAGCTATTCTAGAAACTTTCCTTTCACATGACACGGAAATCTGTGTGCAAAGTATGGAGATCAGCAGAGTAAGAGTTTCTTCCTCTGACAGAGCTATTACCTCACCACACCCACCTCCTCCCTCTGCTCCTTCCTGTGGGTGAGGCTGGCTGGCTCGTGCTCCTTTCCAGCTCCGCCCTTACTATTTTATATATATATATATATATATATATATATATATATATATATATATATATACACAGGGGCGTAGGGCCTGTGGTCGCAACGGTCGCCACGGCGACCGGGCCCGTCTCCTGAAGAGGCGGGGGAGGGGCCCATGTCTTTTTGTAGTGCCCGTGCGGCCTGTGCGCGCTATTGGGAGGGGGAAGCCGCAGCCGCGGCGAGGGCAGCCCGACCTCTCCCTCCCTTCCTCTCCCCGGGCCCCCCCCCCCCTTCAAATGCAGAGTGCGTGGCGCACGGAAGCGCTGTAGTAGGCTGAACTCACCTCCGTCCCTGCGTTCCAAGCGCCGCTGATCTCCTCCCGCTGTATAGATGCTGATACACACTGCTTCCGGCTAAACAGGAAGCAGTGTGTAACAACATCTATACAGAGCGGGAGGAGATCAGCGGCGCAAGGACGGAGGTGAGTTCTGCCTGCTACAGCGCTTCCATGCGCCGCGCACTCTGCATTTGAAGGGGGGGCCCCAGGGAGAGGAAGGGAGGGAGAGGTCGGACTGCCCTCCCTGCAGCTGCGGCTCCCCCCTTCATTATGGGGGGGGGGCACCTACCTACCTACCTAATCCTGGGGGGCAGCTACCCACCTAACCTATACTGGGGGGGCAGCTACCTAATCTAACCTATCCTGGGGGGCAGCTACCTAATCTAATCTATCCTGGGGGGGCAGCTACCTACCTAACCTATCCTGGGGGGGGCAGCTACCTACCTAACCTATCCTGGGGGGGGGGGGCAGCTACCTACCTAACCTATCCTGGGGGGGCAGCTACCTAATCTATCCTGGGGGGGGCAGCTACCTACCTAACCTATCCTGGGGGGGGCAGCTACCTACCTAACCTATCCTGGGGGGGGGGCAGCTACCTACCTAACCTATCCTGGGGGGGGGCAGCTACCTACCTAACCTATCCTGGGGGGGCAGCTACCTACCTAACCTATCCTGGGGGGCAGCTACCTACCTAATCTATCCTGGGGGGGCAGCTACCTACCTAATCTATCCTGGAGGGCAGCTACCCACCTAACCTATCCTGGGGGGGCAGCTACCTACCTAACCTATCCTGGGGGGCAGCTACCTAATCTAACCTATCCTGGGGGGCAGCTACCTACTCTAACCTATCCTGGGGGCAGCTACCTAATCTAACCTATCCTGGGGGAAAGCTACCTAATCTATCCTGGGGGGCAGCTACCTAACATATACTGGGGGGCACCTACCTCATCTAACCTATACTGGGGGGCAGCTACCTAATCTATCCTGGGGGGCAGCTACCTAATCTATCCTGGGGGCAGCTACCTAATCTATCCTGGGGGGCAGCTACCTACTCTAACCTATCCTGGGGGGCAGCTACCTACTCTAACCTATCCTGGGGGGCAGCTACCTACTCTAATCTATCCCGGGGGGCAGCTACCTACTCTAACCTATCCTGGGGGCAGCTACCTAATCTAACCTATCCTGGGGGAAAGCTACCTAATCTATCCTGGGGGGCAGCTACCTAACATATACTGGGGGGCACCTATTTCATCTAACCTATACTGGGGGGCAGCTACCTAATCTAACCTATACTGGGGGGCACCTACCTATCTAACCTGGGGGCACTTACTTGTCTAACCTGTATTCGGGGCACCTAGCTAGCCTATACAGGTGGCAACTATACTGGCTACCTATATTGGAGGCACCTACCTAACTAACCTATACTGGGGGCACCTACCTATCTAACCTATGCTGGGGGCAACTATTCTGGCTACCTATATTAGAGGCACCCACCTAGCTAACCTGTACTGGGGGCACCTATCTATCTAACCTATACCAGCGGCGCCTGCCTATCTAACCTATACTGGGGGCAACTATACTGGCTACCTATGCTGGAGACACTTACCTGGCTAACCTATACCGGGGGCACCTATACTGGCTTACCTATGCCTGGCTACCTATACTGGGGGGACCTATAGCTGGCTATAGGGATCTGGATATGTGTGTGCGTCGGGTGTTGCCGGGGGAGGGGGGCTGTTGTTGCCGTGGGGGGGGGGCCCCATCCAGATTCCGCATCGGGGCCCAGAGGTTTGTAGCTACGCCACTGTATATATATATATCCAGTACAGGAAGCAATTGCAAACACAGCCAGGTAGGTAATAAGAAAAAAAAAAAAAGAATAATGCAAAAATAAAATAGCTTACATGCAAAGCACAGAATGTTTTGCATTATAAATTATGATAAATTCCACACAATGTGTATTAACAAAACACAAGGCTATACTACAGCTTTAAATACTGCAGTACAGATCCATAGGCTTTACCTTCCTCCTTGCCCTCTAGTCAAGGATAACTGCTAATGAGTGACATTTAGTAATACATCAAGTCAGAAAACATAACTCCAAATCCCACATAGGTAATGAGATGTGTGTAGGTTTGAGCAGTAGGTGTACATGTTCATGTGACAATACACACTGGAACTACAGTGGCTTGCAAAAGTATTCGGCCTCCTTGAAGTTTTCCCCATTTTGTCCCATTACTGCCACAAACATGAATCAATGTTATTGGAATTCCACGTAAAAGACAAATACAAATTGGTGTACACATGAGAAGTGGAACGAAAATCCTACATTATTGCAAACATTTTCTACAAATAAATAGCTGCAAAGTGGGGTGTGCATAATTATTCGGCCCCCTCAATCAATACTTTGTAGAACCACCTTTTGCTGCAATTACAGCTGCCAGTCTTTTAGGGTATGTCTCTACCAGCTTTGCACATCTAGAGACTGAAATCCTTGCCCATTCTTCTTTGCAAAACAGCTCCAGCTCAGTCAGATTAGATGGACAGCGTTTGTGAACAGCAGTTTTCAGATCTTGCCACAGATTCTCGATTGGATTTAGATCTGGACTTTGACTGGGCCATTCTAACACATGAATATGTTTTGTTTTAAACCATTCCATTGTTGCCCTGGATTTATGTTTAGGGTCGTTGTCTTGCTGGAAGGTGAACTTCCACCCCAGTCTCAAGTTTTTTTGCAGACTCCAAGAGTATGTAGAAGCTTTCCAGAGGCACCAATAGAATAAAAGTCACTTAAACGAGCTTAAAACCGATGGGGCAGTGGTGGGCCTGATGAAGTGGGATTGAGCCCGTGAAACGCATTGCCTATTTTTACTGTGGAGTATAAATAAATTGCTGTTTGACTGTTGATGCCACAGTCCTTCCTTTGTTTGCTTTGTCTGCATGGATGGGATAGGCCCACCACTGCCCCATCGGTTTTAAGCTCGTTTAAGTGACTTTTATTCTATTGGCGCCTCTGGAAAGCTTCTACATATTGCTAATTCCACCCTTGGTGGAGGGTTGTACCCATCTTCTTCCCATCTACAGAGAGCGACTTTTAATCCTGAGTTGGGTCAGGTTAATCTCCCCACCTGCCTTCACAGTGGTTGCCTAATGGTAACCCTGGTTTGTGAGTATTCAATTGTTATATTACTCATTATTAATTATCATCTATACAGTATCACACTATTGGGCTCTTGGTGTCCCCCCTCCCTTTATCGCAGACTCCAAGAGGTTTTCTTCCAAGATTGCCCTGTATATGGCTCCATCCATCTTCCTATCAACTCTGACCAGCTTCCTTGTCCCTGCTGAAGAGAAGCACCCCCAGAGCATGATGCTGCCACCACCATATTTGACAGTGGGGATGGTGTGTTCAGAGAGATGTGCAGTGTTCATTTTCCGTCACACATAACGTTTTGCATTTTGGCCAAAACGCTCCATTTTGGTCTCATCTGACCAGAGCACCTTCAACATGTTTGCTGTGTCCCCCACATGGCTTGTGGCAAACTGCAAACAGTACTTCGTATGCTTTTCTGTTAACAATGGCTTTCTTCTTGCCACTCTTCCATAAAGGCCAACTTTGTGCAGTGCATGACTAATAGTTGTCCTATGGACAGATTCCCCTACCTGAGCTGTAGATCTCTGTAGCTCGTCCTGAGTCACCATGGGCCTCTTGACTGCATTTCTGATCAGCGCTCTCCTTGTTTGGCCTGTGAGTTTAGGTGGATGGCCTTGTCTTGGTAGGTTTACAGTTTTGCCATACCCCTTCCATTTCTGAATGATTGCTTGAACAGTGCTCCGTGGGATGTTCAAGGCTTTGGAAACCTTTTTGTAGCCTAAGCCTGCTTTAAATTTCTCAATAACTTTATCCCTGACCTGTGTGGTGTGTTCTTTGGACTTCATGGTGTTGTCGCTCCCAATATTCTCTTAGATAACCTCTGAGGCCGTCACAGAGCAGCTGTATTTGTACTGACATTAGACTACACACAGGTGCACTCTTTTTAGCCATTAGTTCTCATCAGGCAATGTCTATGGGCAACTGACTGCACTCAGACCAAAAGGGGCCGAATAATTACGCACACACCACTTTGCAGTTATTTATTTGTAAAAAATGTTTGGAATCATGTATAATTTTCGTTCCACTTCTCACGTGTACACCACTTTGTATTAATATTTCCTGTGAAATTCCAATAAAATTGATTCATGTTTGTGGCAGTTATGTGACAAAATGTGGAAAATTTCAAGGGGGCCGAATACTTTTGCAAGCCACTGTATGGATAGGAAACCACAAGCAACATCTGCTCTATGAATTGGCTCAGTCCAATGCACATCTCGATTTGAGTGTAATGATCCTCACATCACTAATAAACAGCAATCAGTTTATCTGATACTATACCTCTGTGACTAAATGTTGTGTGCTCCCATTATGTCTACAAAATAACAGCAGCAAATGATAGAACAGGTTTTAGAGAGGCCTTTTTGTTGCAGTCATGGATGTAAATGTGTACAGACAGCTGTCAACAAAAGGTGATTGACAGTCTCCAGCTGCCTTCTATTGAAGCAAAGAATGCCTGTGTCCATTGTTAGACCTTTCTATTCTCACTGCTAATACTCACTGGTCTCCACAGTTTGGGTATAAGCCCCATTGGTATATTTTGTAAGAAGAAATGGCTCACTCCTAATACTATTCATGTGTATAAACAGCTCACTGCCTATGAAACACGGATACCCTTGTGCATGTGTACAGTATGTGTTACCTTATTATGAGAGGGACTTTTCAGTTATTTTATTTGGCTTAGGAGGGCAAATTCAAAATAACATATAAAGGCCCTTTGCCACTTGCTGCGTTTTGAATCAAGAGCGCAAAAAAGAAAATCAAATAGCCAACCCAGTGCTATGTGATTTTCTTGTAGTACAGCAATTCCACATTTTCTACCATGCATCTTTTTTTCACACCATGAGACCCTCTGAATGTATGTGAATCACATCAGAATGGGCACTGTGAGATCAGATACAAGGGAAAAGAGTCCTAACACTGTTCCCCACAGAAGTCTGGTGCAAAAGTTGAGGATGCAAGGACTGGGGAAGAGTTTGTGTGCATGGATAGGGAACTGGCTAATGGACAGAAAACAAAGAGTTGTGGTCAATGGATCGTACTCAAAATGGGAGACTGTTAGCAGTGGGGTCCCACAGGGGTCTGTACTGGGTCCAGTGCTCTTCAATTTATTTATTAATGACCTAGTAGATGCAGTAGTGAGCAATGTTGCTATTTTTGCAGATGATACAAAATTGTGCAGAATCATCAACTCTCAGGAAGATAGTGTCATATTGCAACAGGATCTGGATAGGATGGCTATATGGGGACATACATGGCAGATGAAATTCAATGTTGACAAATGTAAAGTCATGCATTTTGGTCGTACCAATGGTCTAGCACCATACAAAATAAATGGGATACAGTTGGGAACATCAAACTTGGAGAAGGACTTAGGAGTACTCATCGACAACAAGTTAAATAATCGTACTCAATGCCAAGCCGCTGCAGCTAAAGCGAACAAAATTTTGGGATGCATTAAAAGGGAAATAAAAACTCGAGATGCTAGCATAATATTGCCCCTGTTTAACTCTCTAATAAGGCCACATCTGGAATATGGAATTCAGTTCTGGGCACCACATTACAAAAAAGATATTGCAGTTTTAGAGCAGGTGCAGAGACGAGCTACAAAATTGATACGTGGGATGGAAGGTCTCGCTTACCAAGAAAGGTTAGATAAACTGGGTTTATTTAGTCTAGAGAAAAGACGCCTTAGAGGAGATCTAATTAACATGTATAAATACATTAGAGGGCAATATAATAGCTTGGCGGATGAGCTTTTTGTCCCTAGGCCTTCTCAAAGGACTAGAGGACATGAGCTGCGCATGGAGGAAAAACGTTTTAGCCATTCTTACAATAAGAGTGGTTAAGATGTGGAATGCATTGCCACAGGAAGTCGTTATGGCAAACTCTATACCTGCATTTAAAGGGGGCTTAGATGCTTTCCTTGCGTTGAAAGACATCCATGGCTACAATTACTAGGTTATGCCTAATGATGTTGATCCAGGGATATTATCTGATTGCCATCTGGAGTCAGTAAGGAATTTTTCCCATTTGGGGCTAATTGGACCATGCCTGGTGGGGTTTTTTTCGCCTTCCTCTGGATCAACAGGGGTATGTGGGGGAGCAGGCTGGAGTTGTACTTTGTACTGGTTGAACTCGATGGACGTATGTCTTTTTTCAGCCAAAATAACTATGTAACTATGTAACTATGTAACCAGGTTTGCAGTAATAAGATATCGATAAGTACACAAGAATCCTCAGCGCTGGACGACAAGGTTAGTATCACCACAGTGCTCGAAAAAGCATCAGCCCAAGTGACTGTTACCAGGACAAAGTGAAGCAAAAGCTCACTGCTTGCTTAAAAATACAAGTCACTTTTATTTCAGTAGCAAATAAAATAAGCATGTTTACAATTACTTACTGCGGGGTCCTCGCGACAGGGACCCTTTAACCATAAAGCGCATATTGTGTAATCATGTACACAGAGGAAACCATAAAAGGTGGTCAACGATCAATGCCCAGTCTCCAGTCCCAACCAGTCGGGACTGGAGACTGGGCATTGATCGCTGTTTAAAGGGTCCCTGTCGCGAGGACCTCGAAATAAGTCATTGTAAACATGCTTATTTTATGTGTTATTGGAATAAAAGTGACTTGTATTTTTAAGCATGCAGTGACCTTTTTTGCTTCACTTTGTCCTGGTGACAGTCACACTTGGGCTGATGCTTTTTCGAGCACTGTGGTGCTGCAGATATTATTATTATTATTGATACCTTGTTGTCCAGCGCTGAGGATACTTGTGTACATTTTTAATGCCATTGTGACTGTGGTGACCTGAGCAGCTGGTGGATACAAATTCCTTCTTTGTGTACTTGGATCAGCGCCTGAATTGCTACATACAACAAAGATATTGATAAGGTAGTGTTAAGCTTCTTGCACTCTGGAGCATTGTGTTGCACATCCTGTAAAAACAGGATGGTAATGCAACAGAGAGGAAAGGTCACATTGTGCATTACATGTGTGGTGCAATGCATACAGTGAAGCATACAGTACATAAAAAGTATGCTTCATCACAACGGACAGGCTCCTTTCACACTGCATCCAGTGTGTTCTTTTGCAACAGACAATATAATCGCAGTGCAATGCAATTATATTTAAGCGGTACATTCACATTGGCGAATGAGTGGTGCAGTGGTTTCCGTTAGAATAACACACAGCTGTGCGTTTAACAGACGTGTGCATTTAAAGAGACACTGAAGCGAGACTAAATCTCGCTTCAGCTCTCATATACGCCGCTATCCCGCGGCTAAACGGGGGTCCCTTCACCCCCAACCCACCCCCCGCAAAAGTTGGTCGCAAAGTTGGTCGTGGACTTTGCTTCCTGGAGGCAAGGGCTAATGGCCGCAGCCCTGCCTCCAGTCGCGTCTATCAGACGCGCATCGCCGCCTCTCCCCCCCCAAACTCTCTTTAAAGCAGCAGTGAAGCATACTTTCATGTACTGTATGCTTCACTGTATGCACCCCATCACACTTCTAACACGCCATGCGACTTTTCTCCACCGCTGGGATCCTATCGCAGTGTGCCTAGTGTGAGAGTAGCTTGAATGCGCACCTCCTCCGGTAACACAGAGCATGCTTTGCGTTATTCTGATGGATTCTGCCCCATCACATTGCTAACACGCTGGTGTGAACGTACTGTGACAATATTATCGCTTTGCATTTGTGATGCAATTATATTGTTCATTGCTACACAATGTGTCAGTGTGAAAGTGCCCTTACCCATTCCATACAAGTCTTTTGAGACAGATGCAGGATTTATTTTTGCACAGATTTATTGATTTTTTTTATAGCTATAGAAAATATATTTTGTGCTTTAGGCATTCACTGATGAAATGTGTGTCTTTAACTATTAATACGTTTGCTCCTTTAACATTCATTAAACAGCATTTTACTAATGACCTAATGCAGTGGGGAGTTCATGTTGTGCCTAGCAATAGTGTGTCTGATCAATGCAGCAAACACACAAAAGAGCCTGATAGAAAAAAAATGCTTAGTATGCTATGGAGAGCAATTATGTATTCTTTAGCATAATGTATAAATGGAAAAAGCATTGGGTTGTCTCCGGCCTGATTGCTGCGGATTGTAGCGAATCCGAGTGCCCTGAACCATGCACTTTAATAAGCCACACAGGGTTCGGATAAATCCATTAAAGATCTGGGCCCACTGTTGCACATCATAAACACAGATGTCATTAAAAATACAACCCCCCAAATCACAAGGTTTTTTTTTTAAAGGTCCCAAGACAGATGATTGATCCCAATGTATTCAGCCAGAGGCAAAGTCACACTGATCACACTGTGCACCTGCACCTTCCTTAGTGAATGGGGGAAGGGGATAGTGCTTACATGACTATAGCATATTGATGACTTTATTAAATCAGCTGCAATTAAATAAATAACATGTAGATTGATTTCAATGTATTTGCCACCTGACTAGACTAGATGCATGTAATATGCTTTATGCAGGCTGAAAGTCACTGAGAAATCCATTTGAAAATTCTGCTATGAAAGCTCAGAATAAATCAGATGAGTTAACAGCTTACTGGTACAGTTTGTGAAACACCTGCTTTTATATAGCAAAGCTCATCACTGTCATCAGTCTGCACCTTATGCTGGCCATATGCAGAGTGACCTGTGATGATACACTGTACAACCAGAGGATGCCTGCAGTGACAGCTGCTGGACAACATTTACTTCCAATAAGGAACATTTTAATAATGGTCAGGATTGTAAAGTAAATATTAACAGTGCATTGAAGCATAGTTATAGACCGGGTACTGGTTCAGTGAGTAAACATTGCTGGCAAACTCCATTGTGGATTACTCCTTCTCTCAGGATTTGCAGGATTTTGGCAATCAGGTGTTACAATGTGACCCCCCCCCCCCCCAATTTAGAATTAACTATACATACTAGATTACTTTTTCCAGCATCCATGCATTACTAAAAAACTAACAAAAATACAGTATATGCAGATGCAGACTTATACAGTAATACACAAGAGGTAGGATGTGAGCACTTGTAGAACCAGGCAGCTTTATTTTTAATTGGACCCCCCCAACAGCCTAGTTATACCTCTGGAAGTTACTGTACTTCTCCTGACAGTGTAGCTCAATTTTGGGTTGGCAGGTGTGCAATGCGTATGGAGCAGGGCTCTCTTGTAACAAAGGCTTCATCTTAGCAACCGTGCTAATTTGCATTTATTTATATACAACATAGTCCTACAACAGCAGTCATTTTTATGCAGTTTTCACTGTAGGTAACCACTCATTCAGGGCCGATTCTAGACTTTTTGCCCTTGTGAGGCTGCCCCCCCCCCTCGATAGGTAGTATAATTGCCCCCAGTATAGGTAGTCTGGAGGGGGTAGCAGCCAGGAAGGGGGGCAGCAGGCACAGCGGTGGGGAGGGGGGATCAAACCTCCCCCTCCCTCATCTGGGTCCCCCCTTCCGCTCTCCCCGTCTAGCTATGTGTGCAGCGTGTGTGTCAGCAGTGGGCAGAGAAGTAATTACTCACCTCTTCCTTCCGCGTTCCAGCGCTGCGTACCACCGCTCGTCACTTCCAGCAATACCACCCACTGTACTTGGGTCTGACCCACCTCCCCACTGCTGTGCCTGCTGCCCCTCTTTCTGGCTGCTACCCCCTCCAGCTCGCCCCCCTCCCCCCCACTTCTGCCGCCTGAGGAACCTGCCTCACCCTGCCTCATGGGCGGCCTGGGGCTGCACTGATTATGTACTCATAAAGCATGTAATGTCAAACTGATCTATAAGAGATATACCGTATATTCCGGCGTATAAGACGACTGGGTGTATAAGACGACTCCCCAACTTTTCCAGTTAAAATATAGAGTTTGGGATATACTCACCGTATAAGACTACCCCTCTTCCAATGCACACCAAATTAAAATAAAAATAGTAAAAATTGTATACTGGTGCGGTGTATGAACAGATACTGGTGCTGTACTGTATATGTTACCCAGTATATAACAGTATATAGTCAATTGACTTGTTGCATTGGTCAACTCTCCTTAAGTAGACTGGTCAGCTCTCCTTGTCTACCTGTTTATCAGAGCGGTATGAATAGATTGCGCTCCCTCAGCAGGGAGATCTGAGAGGCGGTAACAGGATAGGGCGTATCACCCGGCATCAATGACACCCGGCATATAAGACGACCCCCAACTTTTCAGAAGATTTTCAAGGGTTAAAAAGTAGTCTTATACGCAGGAATATACAGTAGTATAATTTTACAGCACAATGCACTTCCCAAGGCCAGTGTATACACATGTTAGAGGGTTTTCGGCCATGGTGGCCAGTTGTCGCCACCTCTTTGAGAATTTAGTCTGTTTACTGCAGTCCTGATGCGTCACCAAAAGATCTGGGCCCATATGCAATTAGCTTTTTCTCTTGCGTTTTCTTAGGGCTGGAGCACACCAAGAGCAGTTCTGAGCGTTTTTAAAAAGCGGTTAGTTTTTTCCCCAAACGCAAACTCGGGTCCTGCAGTATTTTTGTTGATTTCTGAGGTATAGGTATAGGAAAGTGGAAACCCGCTCTGAAAAATGCTAGATCAGAGCGGTTTTCCAAGCGTTTTTGTTACGGTAGCTGTTCAGTAACAAAATATAAACACTACACAAAAATGCTCCAAAAAACGCAAAAAACCCCTCTCCTGCCAGAAAACCTAAGAGAAAAAGTGAATTCAATAAGGGCCCCAGCGTACCAGATAATCTCAGCCATGCTCTGTTGGGCTCCATGCCATCACCCCTCCTCCCCTCTCCATAGCAACAGAACATAACGCACCTATACTCTCAATGTGGGTCGCAATCTTTGGGTGTGCGCACCTTAACATGACTAGTGACCACTACTTTTTCAAATAATATATATTAATATTTGTTTAAAAAGACACTGAAGCGGAAAAAATTTTATTATGATATAATGAATTGTATGTGTAGTACAGATAATTACTAGAACATTAGTAGCAAAGAAAATATTTTCATATTTTTATTTTCAGTTACATATATATTTTTTTTATATCATTGCATCATTGTTCTAGATTGTAAGCCTTTGGGCAGGGTCGTCCTCCTTTTGTGTCCTACCTGATCATGCACCTCCATTACTGTGCACCCATGCTATGCATCTGAGTGAACCTAACTTGTCTAATCTCCATGCTCCCCACCAGTGACTAAGCATTACCTTGTACTCATACTGTGCTGCATGATCTGGTCTTTCTTGTATTCCTGTATTGTCATTTTGCTGTATGTCACCCCTAAATATTGCCTGTAACCTATAAAATAATGTCCAGCGCTGTGTAATATGTTGGCGCTTTATAAATACAATAAATAAATAATTATATCATAAAAAAAAAATTCCGCTTCAGTGTCTCTTTAAAGAGGTCTGTGAGCAAACCTATATATTAATCATTATTTGAAAATGCATGTGATTGCAAGATTATGGTGTGCAATACTCAAATCTATTCTCTGGCCAAAACAACTATGTAGTGTTTTACCACTTTAAATAATGTTTCCATTCAATTTCACATATAGATGTTTTGTGCAAGATCACATCATACAGTGAATGCAGTTGTTACGCGGACATGTCAGACTGCTGGCTTTCATTCTGCAAGGGTCTCTTTGATCCTTTCCATGTAGCCTTCAGTTCACAAATATCAGCTAAATGAGGCACCAGAGTGTTCCAATGCTCAGTTATACTGCACATAGCTTTGCAGGTCACGGGTTTGTAAATAGAGTTTTATTAAGGAACCACTGTTCTAAAATGGTTCATATCTAAGTAAAGACAGCCCATAGTTATTTCCTGTGAGATGAAATATGATTAGCTTTACTGTTCATTTGCTGTGTATTACTATAATAAATAGCACTCCTGATGCTCACACGGAGCCTATAGGTGCATTGTGTGAGTTTTATGACCATGCTACTAGAAGCAGAGGAGCAGAAGGAGAGAGTGAAGCAGGTGCTAGTGGTGGATCTTGTGACCTCTGTGGATAGATACATGGACAGGGTGCAATTAGGTAAACAATACATTACACTGTATGATCAATTACCAATACAGTATGTCAATAAAGAAACAATTCTCTTTCTTATAAATTGCATGCCTCAAGCAGCTCTTTGTGTGACTTTGTTAATTGCGCTTGCTATTGTATTTCTTCACACTATTGTGGTGTCACAGACAGAGGGGATGTCTCATGTTTTCTGTGCTCTGTCATATGTGCCTGCCTTCTAAATTAGATCAAGACCTCTCAGAGGTTACGCTATGAACCAGAGGTCACATGTTGTCTACTTTAAGCGACTTTTCGATTGTTATTATTTTAATTGCCTTATTTTGACTGTCAGTCACAGATGCTGAGTGGGGGAAAATCAGAGCGTAATCTTGCTTGTCCAGCATCTCCTTCCAGTCGCTTCTTTCCTCCTAAACCTTACAGTTATCATGTACTTTCATTATGAATTCCTGCAGGGCCTCACTCAGACAACAGTGGCTGCACTGGCTGTTGTCACACTGTATGACTGCATTAGCCTCACCGTCCAGGAGTGTGAAGTGACCACATGTCCACATGTATCTTTTCTGTGGAGAATAATTACGAAGTTTTTCAGAATTAAAACTAGTCAACACGGTGACAACACAGTCAGTACTACATTTACATTGTAATTTATTTATAAGGTAGAATATTCAAGAGCAATGACACAGAATTAATGATTGGTAATGTTATGAGATGTTAGTTTCACTAATCAACAACAAAAGGTTGCGAGCTCTGTCCGTGGAAGCTATAATCTCACATGGATTGTTTATGCAGGTGTCACCAACAGCATGTGTATTATTTATTATTTAATAGCAATTATTTATCAGCTTTGAACGATATAAAATGGAAGGTGGTGGGAGCTGCGTGTTGTATGTTTAAACATTTAGCAAGAGTAACTTACCTCCTAGTGAAAGGCCACATCCTACAGGTAGAGACAAGCGAAGTTTCATTAAAGCTATTTAGAGATCATGTTTCATGGTTATAACTTTATGTGGCTCTTGAGTCATTTATTTTAAAGAATACCTTTATCCTGAGGAAAAATAAAAGACAGAAGACTTAATGCATACAAGTCCAAATGTACAACTGTTCATAGCCTGGGACAGATATGCATAGCTGTTTTGTTTAAATGGCCACTTCATGTAGATGTTACGGCCAGAACCCGTAGTGTGGCCACTTCTAGTTCTGGCCGGCCACTTCCGGTTCTGGCCGGCCAATGTGCGAAGTGGACGCAGCGCAGCGGCCAATGTTAGAAATGGAATGTTTACGCTGTGTCGCTGCAGCCAAATTGATGACAACTTGCTTAATTTAATGAAATATAGCTGGCGGCAATGTAATAGAGGAGGCCGCCGGCTTTCGCACTGCCTCCTCTCCCCCACCCCCCCGGCCCCCCTCTCTCTCCTCTCCCCGCCTCCCATACAATATACGTAGCAGCCTAGGACACGCAGCCGGAGAGTCGTTCGTCGCAGCAGGGGCAGCAGAGCGGGGAGGCTGCAGACGTTGCTTCTGCCAGCACCCGCTCTGCAGGAACGGCAGGATTCCCCTGCCGCGACGAATGACTCTCGGGGACACGCGTGTCCCCGCCGGCTGCTACTTATTGTAAGGGAGGCGGGAGGGGGGGGGGATCGGGGAGAGGAGAGGAGGCAGCGCGAAAGCCGGCGGCTTCCTCTATTACATAGGCCTCCTTCACCCCCACTCTACACCCCGATGTATCCTACCACCCTGGATTAAAGGTACCTTCTTTGCAACAATTAGTGCCTCTTTCTTCTCATCTGTACACATGCATGCTTGCCTCTGAGTGCACAATTGAAAATACGAAGTACGCAATCCGGTGGAGTCATTTGACCCTTTGGTGGACATCTAGTGCCAGGCTTTGTCTTCCTACTATATAATACATTGCCGCCGGATATATTTTATTAAATTAAGCAAGTTGTCATCAATTTGACCGCAGCTACACGGCGTAAACATTCCATTTCTAACATTGGCCGCTGCGCTGTGGCCACTTCGCACATTGGCCGGCCAGAACCCTCTTCGGGTTCTGGCCGTAACATAGACACTAAATAAGTCAGGATGATTTATGATTTTGTAGTACAAACAAAAATCAAATTTTTTATTACATTTAATTGTTTTAGCTAATAAGGTGAGGTGACTATATAGCAGACCAGGTAGAAAATGCAGTAAATTTGTCCTGTTCTCTGTATAGCAATTGAAAAAGGTATTTGCTTGGTAGTGAGCACTTGCCATCCTTCGTGTCACCAGCAAAATGGCAGCTCCCGTGCAAGCAAAAATAATGGGCAGCAGAAATCAGCAGTGGGAAAGGAGTAACAGTAAACACTGTCAGCATGTTTTTCACTGCAAGATGCTGATAGTTACATTTATTTGAAGTATGCATAAACTAGAGATTTTGTTTTAATGCATGGAGAACTTGCAAAGTGCAATTCATTGTCATACAGTATATCCATTCTTGCTGTTCCAGCTTATAAAATATATTTTTATTGTCATATATCTGTGTAAGTTCTATGGAGCTGTAGACATACAAATTACCCTTATGCTGTGTATATAAATTGACCATATTTTTCATTTACAACCAGATTCTTTCATAATTACCGGTATTCTCTTGAGTCTGTAAATCAAGCAAAATAGCATTTACAATTAAAATGAATGTAAAATTCCCTACTTTTACAAGTTATCCTCCAAACCCCATGATATGCCAAATGACAATACATCATGCTAATTAACTTTATACATATAGCTTTGTGCTTGTATACATTCAGGGAAATGCAAGTGGGGAAATTCAGATTTCAGTATGTGTAAAGCTCTTAATTGGCAACAAAGACAGGAAAATAGCAGACTTCTACATAAAAAGTGGACTTATTGAGTATCATTATATACGGTAGTTTAATTTTGTTGTTACCATTTTATAAATACTTTGTTCAAGTCAAATTATTTTTCTTTCAAAAAAGTCAGTGACACATAGGAGTGCAATACAAGCCATTTTATAATTTAATTGCTATTGAAAGTCGTATTTCAATTAGAGTCGAGGAGTCAGAGCAATTTTTGGGTACCTGGGGTCTGTGGTTTTATTAACTGAGGAGTGGTAGTTTGGAGTCGGATGATTATATTATGACTCTCTTCCTGAACAGTTTGATTATCAGCAATTATGCTATCAAAATCTATCAGATATCAATTTCTGTGTGTGAAACACTGTTCAAACACCACTTGATTAACAAACAGTTTTCTGATTTAGAAAAAAAAAATGTAACATTGATCAGACATAGTTCAATTAGTGTATAGCTGCTTTCAGAATGTGAAATAATGTGTGCTAAAATCCCTGTATATATACTCTGTTGGTTTGCTCAGTAAGTCCAGATTCAGTTTGCTAGAACAGTAGGCTTATTGAAAATGTTTCAAATTCCAGAGCACTTCTCCCTGATAAAACCTGGAAAAAGCTGCAGATTGCTGCACTGTTTCTGTTCCTAAACATAATTGAAACCAGGCATGGGCAAACTACGGCCCGTGGGCCATATCTGGCCTATTTAATTTGGTCCGTTGATGCCTAAATAAATTTGGTCCCAACATAATTTGTGTCTGTTGCCACCCGAGATCCTCCTCCAACTCCCCGCTGCAGGCTCTGGTATTTGCAGCGACTCAGCTGAGTCACTGGTGTCCTTCCAGGAGAAGACACCCGTTGCATGCTCCCTCCTCAAAGTCAATCCTCCATTTGATCTTGCAGCGATCATTACCACAACTAATGAAGTGTTAGGAGGGAACATACACTGGATGGCTTCTTAGGCAAGGATGCTAGCCGAATTGTTGCAAATACTGGAGGCTGTAGCCAGGGATACAGAGGATCTCGGGTGGCAACAGGCATGAATGGAAGTTGTCTGATGTTGCTACTGAAATTATTTAGGTATCTCCTGCAAACTGGAAATGGATGATAACCAGATGTTTTATTGGTTGTTTTTTATGACTGGACGTAGTGGAATAAATCGACTTTGCACGTGTAATGTCTTGTGTATGGGCAAGTAATGTTATTTGAGGGGGAAAGACGACCTGCAGGAACTTTCTTGGCACAAAAAGGTTTGTGGGGTGAACCATCATGGGTGTGTGTATATTAGTCTACCAATTATCCATCTAATAGCCTGAAAGGTGTACAAAACAAAGCCAAGATCCGGGCACCTTCCGTTTCAAAGAATGTTTTATTTGTGCCGTGAATAAGGTCCCATATCCGAGGTATGCAGCTGCGCCTCTAGTACTCAGTCCTGGTTCACACTGTTACGCTCATTTTCACCCTAGAATGGGAGAGGCAGGTACATAGCGGGTAACTTCTAAACACAGTACACCCTTGTGCAGTTCAAACACACTGTGCTGAGTTACTACCACCACATGCAGGATGGGGACAGCCCCTCCCCCAGTCTTCTTGCCTCTATGTGTATCAATAATCCACATCCAGAGTCTATAATAATAACATAAGAGCGCTTCTCATAGCATAAAATACCTTTTTAATATGGCTCACAGGCCCCAAATAAAATATGCGTACCAAATGTAACATTGAAATCAGCATATCTCACAAATCCAGATTGCGGCGATCCGATCTCTCTGCCTCCCCGCTTGTAAACTGTTCGATCACTCTGTTCTGTGCAAGGCCTGGTAGTGTGCGTGTCTAGGCTCTGCCCAATGCGGTTTGTCACTAGAGGGCGTGACTCATCAGGGGCTGTGACACGCACACTATGCTACAGCTATGCATGTGTGAATGCCCGCCCATCCTCCTCCCCTTTCTCTATGCATCCTGACTAGGGTGTTTAGACATTGGTTCAAGGAGATGGGGCAGAGATCTGAGCCAGGACATAGCAAACTGTGCTACCTTCCTATACTACAAATTGCTGCCTTTTCTGTATATAGGTATATATATATATATATATATATATATATATATATATATATACAGTGTATATATATATATATATACTAGCAGACCCAAGCCCGTTTAAAAACGGGATCAAGGTTTTTTTTACCGCCGCCTGCAGCACACACTCAACTGCCTGCCCACCCACCTCTCTCTCTGGTCCCTCCTATACGCAGTAACAAAATAACAGGGACACAGGGACGCTGCATAACTGCTGGACGCAGCGCCACAGGCTCATTATTATATAGGCTATATATATATATATATATATATATATATATATATATATATATATATATATTGTACAGGACCACTTGGACAGGTCCTGGATGGACGGTACATTTCTCCTGCCTGTATTGTTTGGTCTCAGTGAATCCTGTCTGTATCCGGAAATGAGTCCAGGATTTTTGATTAGCAACCAAGGTTGCTAGTTTCAGGGCTGGACTCAGGAGTGAGAAGGATGGAATGGGTGGGCCGCTCACTCCACCCGGATACAGACCAGATTTTCCTACCTGCCCAGCAGGAAGGCCGGTAATAAGTCAGGTGCAGACCTGTGCACTCTGGCTGAGTGTGTGCAGCAGTGAGCTGCAAGCCTGTGTGTGTGCTGCAAGCCTCTGTGTGTGCAGCAGGACTACACCCCTATCTGGAGTAATATTCACAGCTTTCCGTGAGGAAACAAGGCTGGACTGTGCAGAATTTCTGGACTTTCTTTACCTGTGGACTATATGTTTGCTGTGGACACTTGGATGCTCTCCTGTGGCTGAAGTAAGCCTCTCTTTCTGTGATGTTTCATGCTGATTAATGAAGCCTATTTGTTGAGCATTCAATAAATGAACTGTGTGCTTTGAACTGACCGTCTCCTGCGTGCTGGCTGTGAGTCCCAGTCCCCCTGAATATCACAACTGGTGCTCGGATGCGGGCAGCAGCACTGCAGTGGGGAAACAGTTCACATTTACGTTTAAAAAGTGACATTTAAAGGGCCAGACACTCATTATGGAAGAGTTGGTTCGGCAGCTTGCAGTGACCTCAGTACAGCTGCAGCAAAGCATGCTGGCCCAGCAGCAAGCCACAGAGGCACAGTTAACGGCCCTCAGAGAAGCTACATCCGCCCAAGCCACTGCCTTGCGGGAGTCCACAGAGGCACAGTCTAAAGCACTTGCTGAAGCTATGCAACAGCTTGCTCAAAGTCGAGAACCTGCTGCTGTTGTTCCTAGCAACCAGGCTATAATGAGGGCCAGCCATTTTTTACAAAAACTGACATCTACAGATGATGTGGAAGCTTTCCTGATGACCTTTGAAAGGACTGCAGAGCGGGAAGGTTGGCCAAAAGACAAGTGGGCTGGTCTGATTGCACCTTTTCTGACTGGGGATCCGCAAAAGGCCTACTATGACCTCTCCCCTACAGATGCGCTGAACTATGATCGGCTGAAAGCAGAGATTCTCGCCCGACTGGGAGTAACCACAGCGGTCAGAGCGCAGAGAGTGTACGGATGGAGATATCGTTCCAACCTTCCACCTCGGTCGCAGATGCATGATCTTATACAACTAGCTACGAAGTGGCTGCAGCCTGAGCTACTGACGGGACCCCAGATGGTGGAACGGTTTGTGGTTGACCGGTACTTGCGATCCCTTCCAGTTGAGCTGCAGCGGTGGGTTAGTCATGGAGACCCTAAAACCGCAGACCAACTAATCGAGATGGTTGAGAGATACACAGTCGTGGAGGATCTATTGTCGACAGCTGGCAGTCGGGGTCCAGATGCAAGTCGGAGAGCAAGATCTTCCCTGTCTGAAAGATTCACTTTGCGGAACCCTGGAACCAGCGTTGAAAAGTCAAGTGATGTGTCTTCATTGTCTCCTCGAAAGCCGCAACCAGCAGCAGCTGCCCCGCAAAGGCGAGATCCCCTTCAATGCTGGCGATGTTCTGCCTGGGGCCACACTAGGGCTCAGTGCCCACTACAGGAGGAACCTATGCAGTGTGGAGTAACACGAAGAGTGTCATTCTTTGCCCAGGAGGTCTGCATTGCTTCTCCTGGAAATGTCCAGGAGTGTTTTGAGTGCCTGGTTTATGTGAATGAGGCCCCTGCCAGGGCTTTGCTGGACTCTGGCAGTATGGTAACACTGGTACAAGCTGGGGTAATCGCAGAGGTGGAAACTGCTGGGAAACCTCTCAGAGTGGTTTGCATCCATGGAGATACTAGAGACTACCCTGTTGTGCCAGTTTCCATCACCACCTGCTGCGGAACAATCGCCCACAGCGTCGGAGTGGTAAGAAACCTGGTCTGCCAGGTAATTTTGGGGCGTGACTTTCCAATGTTTTGGGAACTGTGGAAAAGGGTACGGGAGGGATTGTCTTGTGATGTGAAAAATGACAATGTTCCCGAACTCTTACAAGTTGAGGCTGACAGGCAGCCATCTGGTCAGAGTGTCCCTGAAAATTTAAATACAAGTGTTGTAGCTGGAGATGAAAATGTTCCTGATAGTTCAGGTTGTCTAGAGATGATGGAATGTTCCCCATTACAGGTCATGCTTGGGGAAGATGATGTGGAAACATTTAATAATACGGTGGATTCTGACCTGGATGTATCAAGGGGAGAATTTAGCACCGCTCAGATGCGGGATCCCACTTTTATGAATGTTAGATCTCAGGTTTCTGTAATTGATGGTGTACCCCAGGAATCCGGAGCTGAGGGCCGGTTTCCCCATTTTTCAATTAATGGAGGCTTATTGTATCGGGTTGTCAAGGTTCGTGAGGAGATTGTGGAACAACTGTTAGTACCCCAACCATTCCGGCGCATGGTGTTAGATCTGGCTCACAATGATGCATTGGGGGGCCATTTGGGGGCTGAGAAAACGGAGGCACGTATAACTGACCGATTTTACTGGCCAGGGCTGAAAGCAGATGTCAAGAGGTATTGTGCTTCCTGTCCCACCTGCCAGTTAACTGCCCCCGTATCACATTTTCGCAGCCCTTTGGTGCCCCTGCCCATTATTGAGGTGCCTTTTGAACGTATTGCCATGGATATAGTGGGACCACTGGTAAAGTCTGCCAGGGGTCATCAATATATCCTGGTAATACTGGACTACGCTACTCGCTACCCGGAAGCGGTTCCCTTGAGAAAAACCTCGTCCAAGGCAATTGCTCGTGAGTTATTTAATATGTTTACCAGGACAGGTTTCCCTAAGGAGATCCTTACAGATCAAGGTACTCCATTTATGTCAAAGGTGATGACCGATCTATGCAGACTGTTTCAGATCAAGCAGTTGAGGACTTCTGTCTACCATCCTCAGACTGACGGTCTGGTAGAGCGGTTCAATAAAACTCTAAAGATGATGTTGAAAAAGGTGGTACAGCAGGATGGAAAGGACTGGGATTGTTTGCTTCCCGCTGTGTTGTTTGCCATTCGGGAAGTCCCACAGGCCTCCACAGGGTTCTCACCATTTGAGTTGGTGTATGGACGGAGACCTCGGGGACTGCTTGATCTGGTGAAGGAGACGTGGGAGAGTGAGACCAGCCCCCACAAAAGTGTTGTTGAGTATGTGACTCAGTTACAGGAACGGATTTCTAAAGTGATGCCTCTGGTTAAAGAACACATCTTGCATGCCCAAGAAGCACAAAGCAGGGTATATAATCGGTCAGCCCGGGTAAGAGATTTCCAGCCTGGGGACAGAGTGGTGGTACTGATACCGACTGTGGAGAGCAAATTCTTGGCCAGATGGCAGGGTCCATATGAAATAGTTGAGAAGATTGGGGATGTAAACTATAAGGTCCACCAACCTGGGAGACGAAAACCATATCAGATTTACCATGTCAATTTGTTAAAACCCTGGAAAGAGAGAGAGTCCATGTCTGCCATGGTGGGCATGAGTATAAGGTCCCAGGTCGATGTAAGTTGTGTAAAAATAGCGCCCACCCTTTCCAGACCACAGACCCAACAAACCAAAGAGTTCCTTCAGAGAAATCGGGAATTGTTTTCTGAGTTGCCTGGCCTCACTAATCTGATAGAGCATGATATTGTCACTGACCCCAGGGTAAAGGTGTTTGTAAAACCCTACCGTATTCCAGAAGCCCGTAGAAAAGCTGTTTCAGAGGAGATAAAAAGGATGTTGGAGTTGGATGTCATTGAGGAATCGCAGAGCGAATGGTCGAGTCCAATTGTATTGGTACCAAAGCCTAACGGGACTCTGCGATTCTGCAATGACTTCCGGAAACTAAATGAAGTCTCTAAATTTGATGGGTATCCTATGCCAAGAGTTGATGAGCTGATCGAAAGGTTAGGCCCTGCCCGGTATATAACCACTCTGGACTTGACAAAAGGGTACTGGCAGATTCCCCTGGCCAGAGCGGCCCGGGAAAAGACTGCATTTTCCACTCCAGAAGGTCAGTTCCAGTATAAACGAATGCCATTTGGATTACAGACTGCTCCAGCCACCTTTCAGAGAGTCATGGACAAACTGTTGCGTCCACACCAAAATTATGCGTCGGTTTATTTAGATGACATAGTTATTTTTAGCATGGATTGGGAGTCTCACCTCCCAAAATTACAGGCAGTGCTGGATTCTTTAAAAAAAGGAGGCTTCACGTTGAATCCAGAGAAGTGTGCGATCGGGATGGAGGAAGCTAAGTATCTTGGATACATCGTTGGTCGAGGGTTGGTAAAACCCCAGGTGAACAAGATAGAGGCAATTCAGAACTGGCCCCGCCCCCTCACGAAAAAACAAGTTCGGGCATTCCTGGGAATTGTGGGTTATTACCGAAGGTTTGTTCCCGATTTTTCCACTATCGCCGCTCCCCTGTCTGACCTAACGAAAGGGCGAAAACCGGTCATGATTGACTGGAATGCAGATGCAGAAAAAGCATTTTTGGAATTAAAATCTGCATTATGTCACCATCCTGTGTTGGTAGCGCCTGATTTTTCTCGGGAGTTTGTCGTTCAGACTGACGCTTCTGATGTTGGGGTTGGAGCAGTTCTGTCACAGGTGATTGAGGGAGAGGAACATCCGGTAGTTTTTCTCAGCCGAAAATTGACAGCTGCTGAGAGAAACTATGCGGTCGTGGAGAGGGAATGTCTGGCCATAAAGTGGGCGCTAGACTCTCTGCAATATTACCTTTTGGGGAGAAAATTTAGGTTGGTCTCAGATCATGCTCCTCTATCGTGGATGAGGAGAAATAAGACCACCAATGCCCGGGTCACACGATGGTTTCTCTCTCTCCAGGAATTCAATTTTGTGGTGGAACACAGGCCAGGCAAGGTACACCAGAATGCAGATGCCCTTTCCAGGGTGCATTGTTTGGGGTCTTATGGTGCCTCCACCCCCATGGGGTTGAGGCAGAGGGGGGGGGATATGTACAGGACCACTTGGACAGGTCCTGGATGGACGGTACATTTCTCCTGCCTGTATTGTTTGGTCTCAGTGAATCCTGTCTGTATCCGGAAATGAGTCCAGGATTTTTGATTAGCAACCAAGGTTGCTATCTTTGATAGCAGTTTCAGGGCTGGACTCAGGAGTGAGAAGGATGGAATGGGTGGGCCGCTCACTCCACCCGGATACAGAACAGATTTTCCTACCTGCCCAGCAGGAAGGCCGGTAATAAGTCAGGTGCAGACCTGTGCACTCTGGCTGAGTGTGTGCAGCAGTGAGCTGCAAGCCTGTGTGTGTGCTGCAAGCCTCTGTGTGTGCAGCAGGACTACACCCCTATCTGGAGTAATATTCACAGCTTTCCGTGAGGAAACAAGGCTGGACTGTGCAGAATTTCTGGACTTTCTTTACCTGTGGACTATATGTTTGCTGTGGACACTTGGATGCTCTCCTGTGGCTGAAGTAAGCCTCTCTTTCTGTGATGTTTCATGCTGATTAATGAAGCCTATTTGTTGAGCATTCAATAAATGAACTGTGTGCTTTGAACTGACCGTCTCCTGCGTGCTGGCTGTGAGTCCCAGTCCCCCTGAATATCACAATATATATATATATATATATACACACAATCCGATCATCTGAACTTATGATCATACTTGGTTATCATTGCAACCTTACAAGTTTCTTACATAATTAAACCAGAATTAGTACATATCTCTACATATTCATATACTTTTATCCCGATTGCCATTCTGGCATACTGTAACCGTTCTAGTAGGCATTCCATACCTTTACTTTACACATAGGATTACATACTAACTCCATGATTCTAAAAATGAATAAAACACAGGTTTAATAAAAAACGAATACATAAACCAGTAATCAAAAGCGTCCCCCCCCCCCCTCCTCATTCTTATCGCCACCTCACGTCCCACTTAAAGAGAACCTGTACTGAGTAAAAATATTTAAAATAAACACATAAGGTAACTTCAAATGAACATTACATAGCTACCTTGCCATCAGTTCCTCTCAGAAGCTCACCATTTTCTTCTGACGATGATCCCTTCCAGTTCTTACAATATTTTGTCAGATCTGAAATATATCAGTTGCTGTCAGTAAAATATCAGTTGCTGTCAGTTATAGCTGAGAGGAAAACTGATGTACCAGGTAATGTCCATGTTTCCCTATGGCTCAAGTGGGCGATGTTACAGTTTAACTGTGTGCTGACCAGAAAGCTGTTATGGGTAATGGCCATTTTCAAAATGGAGGACGGAAAATTCCCTTGATCACAGTGAACAAACAGGACGCGGAACAGGACAAAGACACTGAGGAGTAGACTACATGGAAGGTAAGTATGACTTGTGTATGCTTATTTTGACTTTTAATTTTCAATTCAGGTTTTCTTTAAAGTGCTAGACCACTAAAGGACAAATAACATATACACAATTATTTCTACAAGGTAGGCACAAAAGCCATCAGCTCACCTCTCAGGATTCCCCACACCACCCCCACCCCCCTGACAGTATATAAGAGAACCCTAAAAAATATTGAATCATTGGCAATAAAACAATGAATATCAATCTCGATATTTAATCCATGGGATGTCAGACTCCCCAACCTATGAATCCAAAGTGTTTCTAATTTTGAAAATTCTTGCAGGTAATTACACCCCCTCCATTTTGGAATTCATTTTTCCAGAGCGCTAAATTTCATAAATTCTGGGTTGCATGCATGAACCTTTTAAAGTGGGCAGACACACTGTGGTCCTCATGACCCTTTTTGATTTTATATATATATATATATGTTCCCTTATGCAGTACCTAAACTGAGAAGGAGATGGATTTTTCCTTTTAAAATAATACCAGTTGCCTGACTCTCCTGCTGATCCTGTGTCTCTAAAGCTGTCCATACACTGGCCCGATTTGCGGCCGTTTCGACAGCAGATTCGATCACTGGGATCGAATCTGCTGCCAATCGTTCGCGCCAATCGTTCGCGCTAAACGCACCCACCGATCCGATTTCCTCCCGTCAATCGTGCCGTGCGGAAAAATACCGTAGATCGCCCGCGGGTAAGGAGCGCTTCGCTAGCGGCGGCCGATCCGATCAGGTATATATTACCTGACGCTGGCTCCCGGGCATCTTCTCCGCGTCTTCTCCGCTCTGTTCTTGCTTCCATCCCAGCGTACATTAACTTCCTGTGTCACTGCAGTGACCAGGAAGTTCAAATAGAGGGCGCTCTATTTGAACTTCCTGGTCACGGAGTGACACAGTATAAGCTGGGATGCGGTGTGGGGTGCAGCGCGGAGAAGAGGACCCGGAGCCAGCTTTAGGTAATGTATACGGGGGGGGGGGGGGGGGGGGAGGGGGAACAGGCGGCAGGAGCAGCTCAACAGATTGTGATCGGTTTCAGGCTGAAACCGATTCACAATCTGTTTGCAGTAAAGGCAGCCATACGATCCCTCTCTGATCAGATTCGATCAGATAGGGATCTGTCAGCTGGTCGATCTAATGGCAAATCGACCAGTGTATGGCTACCTTAATACTTTTAGCCACAGCCCCTCAACCAGCATGCAGATCAAGTGTTCTGACTAAAGTCAGACTGGATTAGCTGCATGCTTGTTTCAGGTGTGTGGTTCAGCCACTATTGCAGCCAGAAAAATCAGCAGGAGAGACCAGCAACTGGTATTGTTTAAAAGGAAACATCAATCTCCCTCTCAGTTTAGGTTCCCTTTAAGTCCCATATGATGACAGGACACAGCGCTATAGCTGT